>NC_090241.1:40973773-41239264 GCF_024489055.1 Chanodichthys erythropterus | reverse complement strand
AATGAGTCAATGAGTATGTATTGAAAGGTGAAGATTGAGTACCAATTTGACAGAAATATGTCCATTAGGTCAAATACGCAATTCTCTGTGGCTGACATATCATCAGAAGGAGTCAATGACTTTATATAAAAAGTTCATCATCAAGGACTAATTTGCCAGAAATTTGTTCAGTAGGTCAAAATGGGTTCATATTTGACTCAAGCAAGATCAGAGTGAATCAATGAATATGTAATGAAAGGCCAAGAGTACTTTTGGCCTGTATGGACTACAGTATGGCTGATGTGACATCAGAATGGCGTCAGTATGTATATATATAAAAAGTCAGTTGGTCTTACATGGAGTTCTGTATGGGTGAAGTCAAATCAGAAAGAGTCAAAGATTATACATAGAAAGTTCAAGATCGAGCGCACTTAGGCCAGAAATATGTTCCTTGGGTCAAATATGTCCTACTGTCTGTCTACCCAGAATCAATAAGTCTGTATAGAAATTTCATCATCAAGGAGTAATTTGCCAGAAATTTGTTCAGTAGGTCAAAATGGCTTCATATATGGCTCAAGAAACATCAGAGTGAATCAATGAGTGTGTATTGAAAGTTCAAGATGGAGTCATTTTCGGCCAGAATTATGGTCATTAGGTCAAATATGCAATACTCTACAGCTCAAGTAACATCAGAGTGAGGCCTGTATATAAAGTTCATGATTGAGGACTCTTGGGACTGTAAAAGTTTAATCGTCTAAAATGGACTCTTGTAAAGCTGAAGGAAATAAAACAGGAGTCAATGACTATGAATGGAAAGTTCAAGATCGAGGACTAATTACCCAGAAATATGTTCAGTATGCCTAATATGGACTTCTTTATGGGTGAAGTAACATCAGAAGGAGTCAATAGTCATGTATGAAAAGTTCAAGTTTGAGAACTCTTTGGTCAGCAATATGACCTTTAGGTCAAATTTGCAGTATTCTATGGCTGACTTATCATCAGATGGAGTCAATGAGTATATATAGAAAGTTCATGATCGAGGACTTGTTTGCCAGAAATATGTCCATTATGTCAAATATGCAATACTCTGTGGCTGAAGTAACATCAAAATGAGGCATGTATACAAAGTTCATGATCGAGGACTTTTGGGACCGAAAAACTTTAATCAAGTCTAAAATGGGTCAAGATTGGGCCAGAAATATGTTCAGTAGGTCCGGCTGATGTGAAATCAGAAGGTGTCAATGAGCGTATATAAAAACTTCAATGTTGAATACTTTTGGTCAGAAATATATTCCGTCGGTCAAATATGAACTACTGTCTGGCTTAATTAATCTCAGATGGAGTCAATAATTAGGTCTAAAATGGACTTCTGTATGGCGGAAATAAAATCAGAAAGAGTCAATGAGTATCTATAGAAAGTTCAAGATCAAGCGCTCTTAGGCCAGAAATATGTTTCTAAGGTCAAATATGGACTACTGTCTGTCTTATGTAACACCAGAAAAAGTCAATAAGTCTGTATAGATATTTCATCATCAAAGGCTAATTTGCAAGAAATTTGTTCAGTAGGTCAAAAATGGGTTCATACATGACTGAAGTAGCATCAGAATGAGTCAATGAGTATGTATTGAAAGGTGAAGATTGAGTACCAATTTGACAGAAATATGTCCATTAAGGTCAAATACGCAATTCTCTGTGGCTGACATATCATCAGAAGGAGTCAATGACTTTATATAAAAAGTTCATCATCAAGGACTAATTTGCCAGAAATTTGTTCAGTAGGTCAAAATGGGTTCATATTTGACTCAAGCAAGATCAGAGTGAATCAATGAATATGTAATGAAAGGCCAAGAGTACTTTTGGCCTGTATGGACTACAGTATGGCTGATGTGACATCAGAATGCCGTCAGTATGTATATATATATAAAAGTCAGTAGGTCTTACATGGAGTTCTGTATGGGTGAAGTCAAATCAGAAAGAGTCAAAGATTATACATAGAAAGTTCAAGATCAAGCGCACTTAGGCCAGAAATATGTTCCTTGGGTCAAATATGGCCTGCTGTCTGTCTACCCAGAATCAATAAGTCTGTATAGAAATTTCATCATCAAGGAGTAATTTGCCAGAAATTTGTTCAGTAGGTCAAAATGGCTACATATATGGCTGATGTGACATCAGAATGGCGTCAGTATGTATATATATAAAAAGTCAGTTGGTCTTACATGGAGTTCTGTATGGGTGGTCAAATCAGAAAGAGTCAAAGATTATACATAGAAAGTTCAAGATCGAGCGCACTTAGGCCAGAAATATGTTCCTTGGGTCAAATATGTCCTACTGTCTGTCTACCCAGAATCAATAAGTCTGTATAGAAATTTCATCATCAAGGAGTAATTTGCCAGAAATTTGTTCAGTAGGTCAAAATGGCTACATATATGGTTGATGTGACATCAGAATGGCGTCAGCATGTATATATATAAAAAGTCAGTTGGTCTTACATGGAGTTCTGTATGGGTGAAGTCAAATCAGAAAGAGTCAAAGATTATACATAGAAAGTTCAAGATCGAGCGCACTTAGGCCAGAAATATGTTCCTTGGGTCAAATATGTCCTACTGTCTGTCTACCCAGAATCAATAAGTCTGTATAGAAATTTCATCATCAAGGAGTAATTTGCCAGAAATTTGTTCAGTAGGTCAAAATGGCTTCATATATGGCTCAAGAAACATCAGAGTGAATCAATGAGTGTGTATTGAAAGTTCAAGATGGAGTCATTTTCGGCCAGAATTATGGTCATTAGGTCAAATATGCAATACTCTACGGCTCAAGTAACATCAGAGTGAGGCCTGTATATAAAGTTCATGATTGAGGACTCTTGGGACTGTAAAAGTTTAATCGTCTAAAATGGACTCTTGTAAAGCTGAAGGAAATAAAACAGGAGTCAATGACTATGAATGGAAAGTTCAAGATCGAGGACTAATTACCCAGAAATATGTTCAGTATGCCTAATATGGACTTCTTTATGGGTGAAGTAACATCAGAAGGAGTCAATAGTCATGTATGAAAAGTTCAAGTTTGAGAACTCTTTGGTCAGCAATATGACCTTTAGGTCAAATTTGCAGTATTCTATGGCTGACTTATCATCAGATGGAGTCAATGAGTATATATAGAAAGTTCATGATCGAGGACTTGTTTGCCAGAAATATGTCCATTATGTCAAATATGCAATACTCTGTGGCTGAAGTAACATCAAAATGAGGCATGTATACAAAGTTCATGATCGAGGACTTTTGGGACCGAAAAACTTTAATCAAGTCTAAAATGGGTCAAGATTGGGCCAGAAATATGTTCAGTAGGTCCGGCTGATGTGAAATCAGAAGGTGTCAATGAGCGTATATAAAAACTTCAATGTTGAATACTTTTGGTCAGAAATATATTCCGTCGGTCAAATATGAACTACTGTCTGGCTTAATTAATCTCAGATGGAGTCAATAATTAGGTCTAAAATGGACTTCTGTATGGCGGAAATAAAATCAGAAAGAGTCAATGAGTATCTATAGAAAGTTCAAGATCAAGCGCTCTTAGGCCAGAAATATGTTTCTAAGGTCAAATATGGACTACTGTCTGTCTTATGTAACACCAGAAAAAGTCAATAAGTCTGTATAGATATTTCATCATCAAAGGCTAATTTGCAAGAAATTTGTTCAGTAGGTCAAAAATGGGTTCATACATGACTGAAGTAGCATCAGAATGAGTCAATGAGTATGTATTGAAAGGTGAAGATTGAGTACCAATTTGACAGAAATATGTCCATTAGGTCAAATACGCAATTCTCTGTGGCTGACATATCATCAGAAGGAGTCAATGACTTTATATAAAAAGTTCATCATCAAGGACTAATTTGCCAGAAATTTGTTCAGTAGGTCAAAATGGGTTCATATTTGACTCAAGCAAGATCAGAGTGAATCAATGAATATGTAATGAAAGGCCAAGAGTACTTTTGGCCTGTATGGACTACAGTATGGCTGATGTGACATCAGAATGGCGTCAGTATGTATATATATAAAAAGTCAGTTGGTCTTACATGGAGTTCTGTATGGGTGAAGTCAAATCAGAAAGAGTCAAAGATTATACATAGAAAGTTCAAGATCGAGCGCACTTAGGCCAGAAATATGTTCCTTGGGTCAAATATGTCCTACTGTCTGTCTACCCAGAATCAATAAGTCTGTATAGAAATTTCATCATCAAGGAGTAATTTGCCAGAAATTTGTTCAGTAGGTCAAAATGGCTTCATATATGGCTCAAGAAACATCAGAGTGAATCAATGAGTGTGTATTGAAAGTTCAAGATGGAGTCATTTTCGGCCAGAATTATGGTCATTAGGTCAAATATGCAATACTCTACAGCTCAAATAACATCAGAGTGAGGCCTGTATATAAAGTTCATGATTGAGGACTCTTGGGACTGTAAAAGTTTAATCGTCTAAAATGGACTCTTGTAAAGCTGAAGGAAATAAAACAGGAGTCAATGACTATGAATGGAAAGTTCAAGATCGAGGACTAATTACCCAGAAATATGTTCAGTATGCCTAATATGGACTTCTTTATGGGTGAAGTAACATCAGAAGGAGTCAATAGTCATGTATGAAAAGTTCAAGTTTGAGAACTCTTTGGTCAGCAATATGACCTTTAGGTCAAATTTGCAGTATTCTATGGCTGACTTATCATCAGATGGAGTCAATGAGTATATATAGAAAGTTCATGATCGAGGACTTGTTTGCCAGAAATATGTCCATTATGTCAAATATGCAATACTCTGTGGCTGAAGTAACATCAAAATGAGGCATGTATACAAAGTTCATGATCGAGGACTTTTGGGACCGAAAAACTTTAATCAAGTCTAAAATGGGTCAAGATTGGGCCAGAAATATGTTCAGTAGGTCCGGCTGATGTGAAATCAGAAGGTGTCAATGAGCGTATATAAAAACTTCAATGTTGAATACTTTTGGTCAGAAATATATTCCGTCGGTCAAATATGAACTACTGTCTGGCTTAATTAATCTCAGATGGAGTCAATAATTAGGTCTAAAATGGACTTCTGTATGGCGGAAATAAAATCAGAAAGAGTCAATGAGTATCTATAGAAAGTTCAAGATCAAGCGCTCTTAGGCCAGAAATATGTTTCTAAGGTCAAATATGGACTACTGTCTGTCTTATGTAACACCAGAAAAAGTCAATAAGTCTGTATAGATATTTCATCATCAAAGGCTAATTTGCAAGAAATTTGTTCAGTAGGTCAAAAATGGGTTCATACATGACTGAAGTAGCATCAGAATGAGTCAATGAGTATGTATTGAAAGGTGAAGATTGAGTACCAATTTGACAGAAATATGTCCATTAAGGTCAAATACGCAATTCTCTGTGGCTGACATATCATCAGAAGGAGTCAATGACTTTATATAAAAAGTTCATCATCAAGGACTAATTTGCCAGAAATTTGTTCAGTAGGTCAAAATGGGTTCATATTTGACTCAAGCAAGATCAGAGTGAATCAATGAATATGTAATGAAAGGCCAAGAGTACTTTTGGCCTGTATGGACTACAGTATGGCTGATGTGACATCAGAATGCCGTCAGTATGTATATATATATAAAAGTCAGTAGGTCTTACATGGAGTTCTGTATGGGTGAAGTCAAATCAGAAAGAGTCAAAGATTATACATAGAAAGTTCAAGATCAAGCGCACTTAGGCCAGAAATATGTTCCTTGGGTCAAATATGGCCTGCTGTCTGTCTACCCAGAATCAATAAGTCTGTATAGAAATTTCATCATCAAGGAGTAATTTGCCAGAAATTTGTTCAGTAGGTCAAAATGGCTACATATATGGCTGATGTGACATCAGAATGGCGTCAGTATGTATATATATAAAAAGTCAGTTGGTCTTACATGGAGTTCTGTATGGGTGGTCAAATCAGAAAGAGTCAAAGATTATACATAGAAAGTTCAAGATCGAGCGCACTTAGGCCAGAAATATGTTCCTTGGGTCAAATATGTCCTACTGTCTGTCTACCCAGAATCAATAAGTCTGTATAGAAATTTCATCATCAAGGAGTAATTTGCCAGAAATTTGTTCAGTAGGTCAAAATGGCTACATATATGGTTGATGTGACATCAGAATGGCGTCAGCATGTATATATATAAAAAGTCAGTTGGTCTTACATGGAGTTCTGTATAGGTGAAGTCAAATCAGAAAGAGTCAAAGATTATACATAGAAAGTTCAAGATCGAGCACCCTTAGGCCAGAAATATGTTCCTTGGGTCAAATATGTCCTACTGTCTGTCTACCCAGAATCAATAAGTCTGCATAGAAATTTCATCATCAAGGAGTAATTTGCCAGAAATTTGTTCAGTAGGTCAAAATGGCTTCATATATGGCTCAAGAAACATCAGAGTGAATCAATGAGTGTGTATTGAAAGTTCAAGATGGAGTCATTTTCGGCCAGAATTATGGTCATTAGGTCAAATATGCAATACTCTACGGCTCAAGTAACATCAGAGTGAGGCCTGCATATAAAGTTCATGATTGAGGACTCTTGGGACTTGTAAAAGTTTAATCGTCTAAAATGGACTGTTGTAAAGCTGAAGGACATAAAACAGGAGTCATTGACTATGAATGGAAAGTTCAAGATCGAGGACTAATTACCCAGAAATATGTTCAGTATGCCTAATATGAACTTCTTTACGGGTGAAGTAACATCAGAAGGAGTCAATAGTCATGTATGAAAAGTTCAAGTTTGAGAACTCTTTGGTCAGCAATATGACCTTTAGGTCAAATTTGCAGTATTCTATGGCTGACTCATCATCAGATGGAGTCAATGAGTATATATAGAAAGTTCATGATCGAGGACTTGTTTGCCAGAAATATGTCCATTATGTCAAATATGCAATACTCTGTGGCTGAAGTAACATCAAAATGAGGCATGTATACAAAGTTCATGATCGAGGACTTTTGGGACCGAAAAACTTTAATCAAGTCTAAAATGGGTCAAGATTGGGCCAGAAATATGTTCAGTAGGTGCGGCTGATGTGAAATCAGAAGGTGTCAATGAGCATATATAAAAACTTCAATGTTGAATACTTTTGGTCAGAAATATATTCCGTCGGTCAAATATGAACTACTGTCTGGCTTAATTAATCTCAGATGGAGTCAATAATTAGGTCTAAAATGGACTTCTGTATGGCGGAAATAAAATCAGAAAGAGTCAATGAGTATCTATAGAAAGTTCAAGATCAAGCGCTCTTAGGCCAGAAATATGTTTCTAAGGTCAAATATGGACTACTGTCTGTCTTATGTAACACCAGAAAAAGTCAATAAGTCTGTATAGATATTTCATCATCAAGGAGTAATTTGCCAGAAATTTGTTCAGTAGGTCAAAATGGCTTCATATATGGCTCAAGAAACATCAGAGGGAATCAATGAGTGTGTATTGAAAGTTCAAGATGGAGTCATTTTCGGCCAGAATTATGGTCATTAGGTCAAATATGCAATACTCTACAGCTCAAGTAACATCAGAGTGAGGCCTGTATATAAAGTTCATGATTGAGGACTCTTGGGACTGTAAAAGTTTAATCGTCTAAAATGGACTCTTGTAAAGCTGAAGGAAATAAAACAGGAGTCAATGACTATGAATGGAAAGTTCAAGATCGAGGACTAATTACCCAGAAATATGTTCAGTATGCCTAATATGGACTTTTTTATGGGTGAAGTAACATCAGAAGGAGTCAATAGTCATGTATGAAAAGTTCAAGTTTGAGAACTCTTTGGTCAGCAATATGACCTTTAGGTCAAATTTGCAGTATTCTATGGCTGACTTATCATCAGATGGAGTCAATGAGTATATATAGAAAGTTCATGATCGAGGACTTGTTTGCCAGAAATATGTCCATTATGTCAAATATGCAATACTCTGTGGCTGAAGTAACATCAAAATGAGGCATGTATACAAAGTTCATGATCGAGGACTTTTGGGACCGAAAAACTTTAATCAAGTCTAAAATGGGTCAAGATTGGGCCAGAAATATGTTCAGTAGGTCCGGCTGATGTGAAATCAGAAGGTGTCAATGAGCGTATATAAAAACTTCAATGTTGAATACTTTTGGTCAGAAATATATTCCGTCGGTCAAATATGAACTACTGTCTGGCTTAATTAATCTCAGATGGAGTCAATAATTAGGTCTAAAATGGACTTCTGTATGGCGGAAATAAAATCAGAAAGAGTCAATGAGTATCTATAGAAAGTTCAAGATCAAGCGCTCTTAGGCCAGAAATATGTTTCTAAGGTCAAATATGGACTACTGTCTGTCTTATGTAACACCAGAAAAAGTCAATAAGTCTGTATAGATATTTCATCATCAAGGAGTAATTTGCCAGAAATTTGTTCAGTAGGTCAAAATGGCTTCATATATGGCTCAAGAAACATCAGAGTGAATCAATGAGTGTGTATTGAAAGTTCAAGATGGAGTCATTTTCGGCCAGAATTATGGTCATTAGGTCAAATATGCAATACTCTACGGCTCAAGTAACATCAGAGTGAGGCCTGTATATAAAGTTCATGATTGAGGACTCTTGGGACTGTAAAAGTTTAATCGTCTAAAATGGACTCTTGTAAAGCTGAAGGAAATAAAACAGGAGTCAATGACTATGAATGGAAAGTTCAAGATCGAGGACTAATTACCCAGAAATATGTTCAGTATGCCTAATATGGACTTTTTTATGGGTGAAGTAACATCAGAAGGAGTCAATAGTCATGTATGAAAAGTTCAAGTTTGAGAACTCTTTGGTCAGCAATATGACCTTTAGGTCAAATTTGCAGTATTCTATGGCTGACTTATCATCAGATGGAGTCAATGAGTATATATAGAAAGTTCATGATCGAGGACTTGTTTGCCAGAAATATGTCCATTATGTCAAATATGCAATACTCTGTGGCTGAAGTAACATCAAAATGAGGCATGTATACAAAGTTCATGATCGAGGACTTTTGGGACCGAAAAACTTTAATCAAGTCTAAAATGGGTCAAGATTGGGCCAGAAATATGTTCAGTAGGTCCGGCTGATGTGAAATCAGAAGGTGTCAATGAGCGTATATAAAAACTTCAATGTTGAATACTTTTGGTCAGAAATATATTCCGTCGGTCAAATATGAACTACTGTCTGGCTTAATTAATCTCAGATGGAGTCAATAATTAGGTCTAAAATGGACTTCTGTATGGCGGAAATAAAATCAGAAAGAGTCAATGAGTATCTATAGAAAGTTCAAGATCAAGCGCTCTTAGGCCAGAAATATGTTTCTAAGGTCAAATATGGACTACTGTCTGTCTTATGTAACACCAGAAAAAGTCAATAAGTCTGTATAGATATTTCATCATCAAAGGCTAATTTGCAAGAAATTTGTTCAGTAGGTCAAAAATGGGTTCATACATGACTGAAGTAGCATCAGAATGAGTCAATGAGTATGTATTGAAAGGTGAAGATTGAGTACCAATTTGACAGAAATATGTCCATTAGGTCAAATACGCAATTCTCTGTGGCTGACATATCATCAGAAGGAGTCAATGACTTTATATAAAAAGTTCATCATCAAGGACTAATTTGCCAGAAATTTGTTCAGTAGGTCAAAATGGGTTCATATTTGACTCAAGCAAGATCAGAGTGAATCAATGAATATGTAATGAAAGGCCAAGAGTACTTTTGGCCTGTATGGACTACAGTATGGCTGATGTGACATCAGAATGGCGTCAGTATGTATATATATAAAAAGTCAGTTGGTCTTACATGGAGTTCTGTATGGGTGAAGTCAAATCAGAAAGAGTCAAAGATTATACATAGAAAGTTCAAGATCTAGCGCACTTAGGCCAGAAATATGTTCCTTGGGTCAAATATGTCCTACTGTCTGTCTACCCAGAATCAATAAGTCTGTATAGAAATTTCATCATCAAGGAGTAATTTGCCAGAAATTTGTTCAGTAGGTCAAAATGGCTTCATATATGGCTCAAGAAACATCAGAGTGAATCAATGAGTGTGTATTGAAAGTTCAAGATGGAGTCATTTTCGGCCAGAATTATGGTCATTAGGTCAAATATGCAATACTCTACAGCTCAAGTAACATCAGAGTGAGGCCTGTATATAAAGTTCATGATTGAGGACTCTTGGGACTGTAAAAGTTTAATCGTCTAAAATGGACTCTTGTAAAGCTGAAGGAAATAAAACAGGAGTCAATGACTATGAATGGAAAGTTCAAGATCGAGGACTAATTACCCAGAAATATGTTCAGTATGCCTAATATGGACTTCTTTATGGGTGAAGTAACATCAGAAGGAGTCAATAGTCATGTATGAAAAGTTCAAGTTTGAGAACCCTTTTGGTCAGCAATATGACCTTTAGGTCAAATTTGCAGTATTCTATGGCTGACTTATCATCAGATGGAGTCAATGAGTATATATAGAAAGTTCATGATCGAGGACTTGTTTGCCAGAAATATGTCCATTATGTCAAATATGCAATACTCTGTGGCTGAAGTAACATCAAAATGAGGCATGTATACAAAGTTCATGATCGAGGACTTTTGGGACCGAAAAACTTTAATCAAGTCTAAAATGGGTCAAGATTGGGCCAGAAATATGTTCAGTAGGTCCGGCTGATGTGAAATCAGAAGGTGTCAATGAGCGTATATAAAAACTTCAATGTTGAATACTTTTGGTCAGAAATATATTCCGTCGGTCAAATATGAACTACTGTCTGGCTTAATTAATCTCAGATGGAGTCAATAATTAGGTCTAAAATGGACTTCTGTATGGCGGAAATAAAATCAGAAAGAGTCAATGAGTATCTATAGAAAGTTCAAGATCAAGCGCTCTTAGGCCAGAAATATGTTTCTAAGGTCAAATATGGACTACTGTCTGTCTTATGTAACACCAGAAAAAGTCAATAAGTCTGTATAGATATTTCATCATCAAAGGCTAATTTGCAAGAAATTTGTTCAGTAGGTCAAAAATGGGTTCATACATGACTGAAGTAGCATCAGAATGAGTCAATGAGTATGTATTGAAAGGTGAAGATTGAGTACCAATTTGACAGAAATATGTCCATTAAGGTCAAATACGCAATTCTCTGTGGCTGACATATCATCAGAAGGAGTCAATGACTTTATATAAAAAGTTCATCATCAAGGACTAATTTGCCAGAAATTTGTTCAGTAGGTCAAAATGGGTTCATATTTGACTCAAGCAAGATCAGAGTGAATCAATGAATATGTAATGAAAGGCCAAGAGTACTTTTGGCCTGTATGGACTACAGTATGGCTGATGTGACATCAGAATGGCATCAGTATGTATATATATATAAAAGTCAGTAGGTCTTACATGGAGTTCTGTATGGGTGAAGTCAAATCAGAAAGAGTCAAAGATTATACATAGAAAGTTCAAGATCAAGCGCACTTAAGCCAGAAATATGTTCCTTGGGTCAAATATGGCCTGCTGTCTGTCTACCCAGAATCAATAAGTCTGTATAGAAATTTCATCATCAAGGAGTAATTTGCCAGAAATTTGTTCAGTAGGTCAAAATGGCTACATATATGGCTGATGTGACATCAGAATGGCGTCAGTATGTATATATATAAAAAGTCAGTTGGTCTTACATGGAGATCTGTATGTGTGAAGTCAAATCAGAAAGAGTCAAAGATTATACATAGAAAGTTCAAGATCGAGCGCACTTAGGCCAGAAATATGTTCCTTGGGTCAAATTTGCAGTATTCTATGGCTGACTTATCATCAGATGGAGTCAATAAGTCTGTATAGAAATTTCATCATCAAGGAGTAATTTGCCAGAAATATGTCCATTATGTCAAATATGCAATACTCTGTGGCTGAAGTAACATCAAAATGAGGCATGTATACAAAGTTCATGATCGAGGACTTTTGGGACCGAAAAACTTTAATCAAGTCTAAAATGGGTCAAGATTGGGCCAGAAATATGTTCAGTAGGTCCGGCTGATGTGAAATCAGAAGGTGTCAATGAGCGTATATAAAAACTTCAATGTTGAATACTTTTGGTCAGAAATATATTCCGTCGGTCAAATATGAACTACTGTCTGGCTTAATTAATCTCAGATGGAGTCAATAATTAGGTCTAAAATGGACTTCTGTATAGGTGAAGTCAAATCAGAAAGAGTCAAAGATTATACATAGAAAGTTCAAGATCGAGCGCTAATATCCCAGAAATATGTTCAGTATGACAAATATGTACTAGTGTCTGTCTCACCATAATCAATAAGTCTGTATAGAAATTTCATCATCAAGGAGTAATTTGCCAGAAATTTGTTCAGTAGGTCAAAATGGCTTCATATATGGCTCAAGAAACATCAGAGTGAATCAATGAGTGTGTATTGAAAGTTCAAGATGGAGTCATTTTCGGCCAGAATTATGGTCATTAGGTCAAATATGCAATACTCTACGGCTCAAGTAACATCAGAGTGAGGCCTGTATATAAAGTTCATGATTGAGGACTCTTGGGACTTGAAAAAGTTTAATCGTCTAAAATGGACTCTTGTAAAGCTGAAGGAAATAAAACAGGAGTCAATGACTATGAATGGAAAGTTCAAGATCGAGGACTAATTACCCAGAAATATGTTCAGTATGCCTAATATGGACTTCTTTATGGGTGAAGTAACATCAGAAGGAGTCAATAGTCATGTATGAAAAGTTCAAGTTTGAGAACTCTTTGGTCAGCAATATGACCTTTAGGTCAAATTTGCAGTATTCTATGGCTGACTTATCATCAGATGGAGTCAATGAGTATATATAGAAAGTTCATGATCGAGGACTTGTTTGCCAGAAATATGTCCATTATGTCAAATATGCAATACTCTGTGGCTGAAGTAACATCAAAATGAGGCATGTATACAAAGTTCATGATCGAGGACTTTTGGGACCGAAAAACTTTAATCAAGTCTAAAATGGGTCAAGATTGGGCCAGAAATATGTTCAGTAGGTCCGGCTGATGTGAAATCAGAAGGTGTCAATGAGCGTATATAAAAACTTCAATGTTGAATACTTTTGGTCAGAAATATATTCCGTCGGTCAAATATGAACTACTGTCTGGCTTAATTAATCTCAGATGGAGTCAATAATTAGGTCTAAAATGGACTTCTGTATGGCGGAAATAAAATCAGAAAGAGTCAATGAGTATCTATAGAAAGTTCAAGATCAAGCGCTCTTAGGCCAGAAATATGTTTCTAAGGTCAAATATGGACTACTGTCTGTCTTATGTAACACCAGAAAAAGTCAATAAGTCTGT
This sequence comes from Chanodichthys erythropterus, assembly GCF_024489055.1. Taxonomy (NCBI): domain Eukaryota; kingdom Metazoa; phylum Chordata; class Actinopteri; order Cypriniformes; family Xenocyprididae; genus Chanodichthys; species Chanodichthys erythropterus. The sequence continues at coordinate 41,225,945 of NC_090241.1, read as the reverse complement.
ATAGATATTTCATCATCAAGGAGTAATTTGCCAGAAATTTGTTCAGTAGGTCAAAATGGCTTCATATATGGCTCAAGAAACATCAGAGTGAATCAATGAGTGTGTATTGAAAGTTCAAGATGGAGTCATTTTCGGCCAGAATTATGGTCATTAGGTCAAATATGCAATACTCTACGGCTCAAGTAACATCAGAGTGAGGCCTGTATATAAAGTTCATGATTGAGGACTCTTGGGACTGTAAAAGTTTAATCGTCTAAAATGGACTCTTGTAAAGCTGAAGGAAATAAAACAGGAGTCAATGACTATGAATGGAAAGTTCAAGATCGAGGACTAATTACCCAGAAATATGTTCAGTATGCCTAATATGGACTTCTTTATGGGTGAAGTAACATCAGAAGGAGTCAATAGTCATGTATGAAAAGTTCAAGTTTGAGAACTCTTTGGTCAGCAATATGACCTTTAGGTCAAATTTGCAGTATTCTATGGCTGACTTATCATCAGATGGAGTCAATGAGTATATATAGAAAGTTCATGATCGAGGACTTGTTTGCCAGAAATATGTCCATTATGTCAAATATGCAATACTCTGTGGCTGAAGTAACATCAAAATGAGGCATGTATACAAAGTTCATGATCGAGGACTTTTGGGACCGAAAAACTTTAATCAAGTCTAAAATGGGTCAAGATTGGGCCAGAAATATGTTCAGTAGGTCCGGCTGATGTGAAATCAGAAGGTGTCAATGAGCGTATATAAAAACTTCAATGTTGAATACTTTTGGTCAGAAATATATTCCGTCGGTCAAATATGAACTACTGTCTGGCTTAATTAATCTCAGATGGAGTCAATAATTAGGTCTAAAATGGACTTCTGTATGGCGGAAATAAAATCAGAAAGAGTCAATGAGTATCTATAGAAAGTTCAAGATCAAGCGCTCTTAGGCCAGAAATATGTTTCTAAGGTCAAATATGGACTACTGTCTGTCTTATGTAACACCAGAAAAAGTCAATAAGTCTGTATAGATATTTCATCATCAAAGGCTAATTTGCAAGAAATTTGTTCAGTAGGTCAAAAATGGGTTCATACATGACTGAAGTAGCATCAGAATGAGTCAATGAGTATGTATTGAAAGGTGAAGATTGAGTACCAATTTGACAGAAATATGTCCATTAAGGTCAAATACGCAATTCTCTGTGGCTGACATATCATCAGAAGGAGTCAATGACTTTATATAAAAAGTTCATCATCAAGGACTAATTTGCCAGAAATTTGTTCAGTAGGTCAAAATGGGTTCATATTTGACTCAAGCAAGATCAGAGTGAATCAATGAATATGTAATGAAAGGCCAAGAGTACTTTTGGCCTGTATGGACTACAGTATGGCTGATGTGACATCAGAATGGCGTCAGTATGTATATATATAAAAGTCAGTAGGTCTTACATGGAGTTCTGTATGGGTGAAGTCAAATCAGAAAGAGTCAAAGATTATACATAGAAAGTTCAAGATCAAGCGCACTTAGGCCAGAAATATGTTCCTTGGGTCAAATATGTCCTACTGTCTGTCTACCCAGAATCAATAAGTCTGTATAGAAATTTCATCATCAAGGAGTAATTTGCCAGAAATTTGTTCAGTAGGTCAAAATGGCTTCATATATGGCTCAAGAAACATCAGAGTGAATCAATGAGTGTGTATTGAAAGTTCAAGATGGAGTCATTTTCGGCCAGAATTATGGTCATTAGGTCAAATATGCAATACTCTACAGCTCAAATAACATCAGAGTGAGGCCTGTATATAAAGTTCATGATTGAGGACTCTTGGGACTGTAAAAGTTTAATCGTCTAAAATGGACTCTTGTAAAGCTGAAGGAAATAAAACAGGAGTCAATGACTATGAATGGAAAGTTCAAGATCGAGGACTAATTACCCAGAAATATGTTCAGTATGCCTAATATGGACTTCTTTATGGGTGAAGTAACATCAGAAGGAGTCAATAGTCATGTATGAAAAGTTCAAGTTTGAGAACTCTTTGGTCAGCAATATGACCTTTAGGTCAAATTTGCAGTATTCTATGGCTGACTTATCATCAGATGGAGTCAATGAGTATATATAGAAAGTTCATGATCGAGGACTTATTTGCCAGAAATATGTCCATTATGTCAAATATGCAATACTTTGTGGCTGAAGTAACATCAAAATGAGGCATGTATACAAAGTTCATGATCGAGGACTTTTGGGACCGAAAAACTTTAATCAAGTCTAAAATGGGTCAAGATTGGGCCAGAAATATGTTCAGTAGGTCCGGCTGATGTGAAATCAGAAGGTGTCAATGAGCGTATATAAAAACTTCAATGTTGAATACTTTTGGTCAGAAATATATTCCGTCGGTCAAATATGAACTACCGTCTGGCTTAATTAATCTCAGATGGAGTCAATAAATAGGTCTAAAATGGACTTCTGTATGGCGGAAATAAAATCAGAAAGAGTCAATGAGTATCTATAGAAAGTTCAAGATCAAGCGCTCTTAGGCCAGAAATATGTTTCTAAGGTCAAATATGGACTACTGTCTGTCTTATGTAACACCAGAAAAAGTCAATAAGTCTGTATAGATATTTCATCATCAAGGAGTAATTTGCCAGAAATTTGTTCAGTAGGTCAAAATGGCTTCATATATGGCTCAAGAAACATCAGAGTGAATCAATGAGTGTGTATTGAAAGTTCAAGATGGAGTCATTTTCGGCCAGAATTATGGTCATTAGGTCAAATATGCAATACTCTACAGCTCAAGTAACATCAGAGTGAGGCCTGTATATAAAGTTCATGATTGAGGACTCTTGGGACTGTAAAAGTTTAATCGTCTAAAATGGACTCTTGTAAAGCTGAAGGAAATAAAACAGGAGTCAATGACTATGAATGGAAAGTTCAAGATCGAGGACTAATTACCCAGAAATATGTTCAGTATGCCTAATATGGACTTCTTTATGGGTGAAGTAACATCAGAAGGAGTCAATAGTCATGTATGAAAAGTTCAAGTTTGAGAACTCTTTGGTCAGCAATATGACCTTTAGGTCAAATTTGCAGTATTCTATGGCTGACTTATCATCAGATGGAGTCAATGAGTATATATAGAAAGTTCATGATCGAGGACTTGTTTGCCAGAAATATGTCCATTATGTCAAATATGCAATACTCTGTGGCTGAAGTAACATCAAAATGAGGCATGTATACAAAGTTCATGATCGAGGACTTTTGGGACCGAAAAACTTTAATCAAGTCTAAAATGGGTCAAGATTGGGCCAGAAATATGTTCAGTAGGTCCGGCTGATGTGAAATCAGAAGGTGTCAATGAGCGTATATAAAAACTTCAATGTTGAATACTTTTGGTCAGAAATATATTCCGTCGGTCAAATATGAACTACTGTCTGGCTTAATTAATCTCAGATGGAGTCAATAATTAGGTCTAAAATGGACTTCTGTATGGCGGAAATAAAATCAGAAAGAGTCAATGAGTATCTATAGAAAGTTCAAGATCAAGCGCTCTTAGGCCAGAAATATGTTTCTAAGGTCAAATATGGACTACTGTCTGTCTTATGTAACACCAGAAAAAGTCAATAAGTCTGTATAGATATTTCATCATCAAAGGCTAATTTGCAAGAAATTTGTTCAGTAGGTCAAAAATGGGTTCATACATGACTGAAGTAGCATCAGAATGAGTCAATGAGAATGTATTGAAAGGTGAAGATTGAGTACCAATTTGACAGAAATATGTCCATTAAGGTCAAATACGCAATTCTCTGTGGCTGACATATCATCAGAAGGAGTCAATGACTTTATATAAAAAGTTCATCATCAAGGACTAATTTGCCAGAAATATGTCCATTATGTCAAATATGCAATACTCTGTGGCTGAAGTAACATCAAAATGAGGCATGTATACAAAGTTCATGATCGAGGACTTTTGGGACCGAAAAACTTTAATCAAGTCTAAAATGGGTCAAGATTGGGCCAGAAATATGTTCAGTAGGTCCGGCTGATGTGAAATCAGAAGGTGTCAATGAGCGTATATAAAAACTTCAATGTTGAATACTTTTGGTCAGAAATATATTCCGTCGGTCAAATATGAACTACTGTCTGGCTTAATTAATCTCAGATGGAGTCAATAATTAGGTCTAAAATGGACTTCTGTATGGGTGAATTAAAATCAGAAAGAGTCAATGATTATCTATAGAAAGTTCAAGATCAAGCGCTCTTAGGCCAGAAATATGTTTCTAAGGTCAAATATGGACTACTGTCTGTCTACACCAGAATCAATAAGTCTGTATAGATATTTCATCATCAAAGGCTAATTTGCAAGAAATTTGTTCAGTAGGTCAAAATGGGTTCATACATGACTGAAGTAGCATCAGAATGGCGTCAGTATGTATATATATAAAAAGTCAGTTGGTCTTACATGGAGTTCTGTATGGGTGGTCAAATCAGAAAGAGTCAATGAGTATGTATTGAAAGTTCAAGATTGAGAACCAATTTGACAGAACTATGTTTATTACGTCAAATATGCAGTTCTCTGTGGCTGACATACCATCAGAAGGGGTCAGTGACTCTATATTAAAGTTAATCATCAAGGAATAATTTGCCAGAAATTTGTTCAGTAGGTCAAAATGGGTTCATATTTGACTCAAGCAAGATCAGAGTGAATCAATGAATATGTAATGAAAGGCCAAGAGTACTTTTGGCCTGTATGGACTACAGTATGGCTGATGTGACATCAGAATGGCGTCAGTATGTATATATATAAAAAGTCAGTTGGTCTTACATGGAGTTCTGTATGGGTGAAGTCAAATCAGAAAGAGTCAAAGATTATACATAGAAAGTTCAAGATCGAGCGCACTTAGGCCAGAAATATGTTCCTTGGGTCAAATATGTCCTACTGTCTGTCTACCCAGAATCAATAAGTCTGTATAGAAATTTCATCATCAAGGAGTAATTTGCCAGAAATTTGTTCAGTAGGTCAAAATGGCTTCATATATGGCTCAAGAAACATCAGAGTGAATCAATGAGTGTGTATTGAAAGTTCAAGATGGAGTCATTTTCGGCCAGAATTATGGTCATTAGGTCAAATATGCAATACTCTACGGCTCAAGTAACATCAGAGTGAGGCCTGTATATAAAGTTCATGATTGAGGACTCTTGGGACTTGTAAAAGTTTAATCGTCTAAAATGGACTCTTGTAAAGCTGAAGGACATAAAACAGGAGTCAATGACTATGAATGGAAAGTTCAAGATCGAGGACTAATTACCCAGAAATATGTTCAGTATGCCTAATATGGACTTCTTTATGGGTGAAGTAACATCAGAAGGAGTCAATAGTCATGTATGAAAAGTTCAAGTTTGAGAACTCTTTGGTCAGCAATATGACCTTTAGGTCAAATTTGCAGTATTCTATGGCTGACTTATCATCAGATGGAGTCAATGAGTATATATAGAAAGTTCATGATCGAGGACTTGTTTGCCAGAAATATGTCCATTATGTCAAATATGCAATACTCTGTGGCTGAAGTAACATCAAAATGAGGCATGTATACAAAGTTCATGATCGAGGACTTTTGGGACCGAAAAACTTTAATCAAGTCTAAAATGGGTCAAGATTGGGCCAGAAATATGTTCAGTAGGTCCGGCTGATGTGAAATCAGAAGGTGTCAATGAGCGTATATAAAAACTTCAATGTTGAATACTTTTGGTCAGAAATATATTCCGTCGGTCAAATATGAACTACTGTCTGGCTTAATTAATCTCAGATGGAGTCAATAATTAGGTCTAAAATGGACTTCTGTATGGCGGAAATAAAATCAGAAAGAGTCAATGAGTATCTATAGAAAGTTCAAGATCAAGCGCTCTTAGGCCAGAAATATGTTTCTAAGGTCAAATATGGACTACTGTCTGTCTTATGTAACACCAGAAAAAGTCAATAAGTCTGTATAGATATTTCATCATCAAAGGCTAATTTGCAAGAAATTTGTTCAGTAGGTCAAAAATGGGTTCATACATGACTGAAGTAGCATCAGAATGAGTCAATGAGAATGTATTGAAAGGTGAAGATTGAGTACCAATTTGACAGAAATATGTCCATTAGGTCAAATACGCAATTCTCTGTGGCTGACATATCATCAGAAGGAGTCAATGACTTTATATAAAAAGTTCATCATCAAGGACTAATTTGCCAGAAATTTGTTCAGTAGGTCAAAATGGGTTCATATTTGACTCAAGCAAGATCAGAGTGAATCAATGAATATGTAATGGAAAGGCCAAGAGTACTTTTGGCCTGTATGGACTACAGTATGGCTGATGTGACATCAGAATGCCGTCAGTATGTATATATATATAAAAGTCAGTAGGTCTTACATGGAGTTCTGTATGGGTGAAGTCAAATCAGAAAGAGTCAAAGATTATACATGAAAAGTTCAAGATCAAGCGCACTTAGGCCAGAAATATGACCTTTGGGTCAAATATGCAGTATTCTATGGCTGACTTATCATCAGAATCAATGAGTCTGTATAGAAAGTTCATCATCGAGGACTTGTTTGCCAGAAATATGTTCATTAGGTCAAATATGCAATACTCTATGGCTGAAGTAACATCAGAATGGCGTCAGTATGTATATAAAGTTCAGTTGGTCTTACATGGAGTTCTGTATGGGTGGTCAAATCAGAAAGAGTCAAAGATTATACATAGAAAGTTCAAGATCGAGCGCACTTAGGCCAGAAATATGTTCCTTGGGTCAAATATGTCCTACTGATGTGAAATCAGAAGGTGTCAATAAGTCTGTATAGAAATTTCATCATCAAGTTGAGTAATTCTTGGCCAGAAATTTGTTCAGTAGGTCAAAATGGCTACATATATGGTTGATGTGACATCAGAATGGCGTCAGCATGTATATATATAAAAAGTCAGTTGGTCTTACATGGAGTTCTGTATAGGTGAAGTCAAATCAGAAAGAGTCAAAGATTATACATAGAAAGTTCAAGATCGAGCACACTTAGGCCAGAAATATGTTCCTTGGGTCAAATATGGGCTACTGTCTCTCTGATGTAACCCCAGAAAAAGTCAATAAGTCTGTATAGAAATTTCATCATCAAGGAGTAATTTGCCAGAAATTTGTTCAGTAGGTCAAAATGGCTTCATATATGGCTCAAGAAACATCAGAGTGAATCAATGAGTGTGTATTGAAAGTTCAAGATGGAGTCATTTTCGGCCAGAATTATGGTCATTAGGTCAAATATGCAATACTCTACGGCTCAAGTAACATCAGAGTGAGGCCTGTATATAAAGTTCATGATTGAGGACTCTTGGGACTGTAAAAGTTTAATCGTCTAAAATGGACTCTTGTAAAGCTGAAGGACATAAAACAGGAGTCAATGACTATGAATGGAAAGTTCAAGATCGAGGACTAATTACCCAGAAATATGTTCAGTATGCCTAATATGGACTTCTTTATGGGTGAAGTAACATCAGAAGGAGTCAATAGTCATGTATGAAAAGTTCAAGTTTGAGAACTCTTTGGTCAGCAATATGACCTTTAGGTCAAATTTGCAGTATTCTATGGCTGACTTATCATCAGATGGAGTCAATGAGTATATATAGAAAGTTCATGATCGAGGACTTGTTTGCCAGAAATATGTCCATTATGTCAAATATGCAATACTCTGTGGCTGAAGTAACATCAAAATGAGGCATGTATACAAAGTTCATGATCGAGGACTTTTGGGACCGAAAAACTTTAATCAAGTCTAAAATGGGTCAAGATTGGGCCAGAAATATGTTCAGTAGGTCCGGCTGATGTGAAATCAGAAGGTGTCAATGAGCGTATATAAAAACTTCAATGTTGAATACTTTTGGTCAGAAATATATTCCGTCGGTCAAATATGAACTACTGTCTGGCTTAATTAATCTCAGATGGAGTCAATAATTAGGTCTAAAATGGACTTCTGTATGGCGGAAATAAAATCAGAAAGAGTCAATGAGTATCTATAGAAAGTTCAAGATCAAGCGCTCTTAGGCCAGAAATATGTTTCTAAGGTCAAATATGGACTACTGTCTGTCTTATGTAACACCAGAAAAAGTCAATAAGTCTGTATAGATATTTCATCATCAAAGGCTAATTTGCAAGAAATTTGTTCAGTAGGTCAAAAATGGGTTCATACATGACTGAAGTAGCATCAGAATGAGTCAATGAGTATGTATTGAAAGGTGAAGATTGAGTACCAATTTGACAGAAATATGTCCATTAAGGTCAAATACGCAATTCTCTGTGGCTGACATATCATCAGAAGGAGTCAATGACTTTATATAAAAAGTTCATCATCAAGGACTAATTTGCCAGAAATTTGTTCAGTAGGTCAAAATGGGTTCATATTTGACTCAAGCAAGATCAGAGTGAATCAATGAATATGTAATGAAAGGCCAAGAGTACTTTTGGCCTGTATGGACTACAGTATGGCTGATGTGACATCAGAATGGCGTCAGTATGTATATATATATAAAAAGTCAGTAGGTCTTATATGGAGTTCTGTATGGGTGAAGTCAAATCAGAAAGAGTCAAAGATTACACATAGAAAGTTCAAGATCAAGCGCACTTAGGCCAGAAATATGTTCCTTGGATCAAATATGGCCTACTGTCTGTCTACCCAGAATCAATAAGTCTGTATAGAAATTTCATCATCAAGGAGTAATTTGCCAGAAATTTGTTCAGTAGGTCAAAATGGCTACATATATGGCTGATGTGACATCAGAATGGCGTCAGTATGTATATATATAAAAAAGTCAGTTGGTCTTACATGGAGTTCTGTATGGGTGGTCAAATCAGAAAGAGTCAAAGATTATACATAGAAAGTTCAAGATCGAGCGCACTTAGGCCACTGAAATATGTTCCTTGGGTCAAATATGTCCTACTGTCTGTCTACCCAGGAATCAATAAGTCTGTATAGAAATTTCATCATCAAGGAGTAATTTGCCAGAAATTTGTTCAGTAGGTCAAAATGGCTACATATATGGTTGATGTGACATCAGAATGGCGTCAGCATGTATATATATAAAAAGTCAGTTGGTCTTACATGGAGTTCTGTATAGGTGAAGTCAAATCAGAAAGAGTCAAAGATTATACATAGAAAGTTCAAGATCGAGCACCCTTAGGCCAGAAATATGTTCCTTGGGTCAAATATGTCCTACTGTCTGTCTACCCAGAATCAATAAGTCTGCATAGAAATTTCATCATCAAGGAGTAATTTGCCAGAAATTTGTTCAGTAGGTCAAAATGGCTTCATATATGGCTCAAGAAACATCAGAGTGAATCAATGAGTGTGTATTGAAAGTTCAAGATGGAGTCATTTTCGGCCAGAATTATGGTCATTAGGTCAAATATGCAATACTCTACGGCTCAAGTAACATCAGAGTGAGGCCTGTATATAAAGTTCATGATTGAGGACTCTTGGGACTGTAAAAGTTTAATCGTCTAAAATGGACTCTTGTAAAGCTGAAGGACATAAAACAGGAGTCAATGACTATGAAAGGAAAGTTCAATAATTAGCCAGAAATATGTTCAGTATGACTAATAGGGACTTCTTTATGGTCGAAGTAACATCAGAAGGAGTCAATAGTCATGTATAAAAAGTTCAAGTTTTAGAACTCTTTGGCCAGCAATATGACATTTAAGTGAAATTTGCAGTATTCTATTGCTGACATATCTTCAGATGGAGTCAATGATTATATATAGAAAGTTCATGATCGAGGACTTATTTGCCAGAAACATGTCCATTATGTCAAATATGCAATACTCTACGGCTCAAGTAACATCAGAGTGAGGCCTGTATATAATGTTTATGATCGAGGACAAAAAAATGTGGTCATTAGGTCAAATATGGACTCCAGTAAAGCTGATGTGACATCAGAAGGCGTCAGTAAGTATATGTAAAATGTTCAAGATCCAGTATTCCTTGGCCAGAAACATGTCCATTATTTCAAATATGCAATACTCTACGGCTCAAGTAACATCAGAGTGAGGCCTGTATATAAAGTTCATGATCGAGGACTCATGGGACTGTAAAAGTTTAATCAAATTCTAAAATGGACTCTTGTAAAGCTGAAGGAAATAAAACAGGAGTCAATGACTATGAATGGAAAGTTCAAGATCGAGGACTAATTAGCCAGGAATATGTTCAATATGCCTAATATGGACTTCTTTATGGGTGAAGTAACATCAGAAGGAGTCAATAGTCATGTATGAAAAGTTCATGTTTGAGAGCTCTTTGGCCAGCAATATGACTTTTAGGTCAAATTTGCAGTATTCTATGGCTGACTTATCATCAGATGGACTCAATCCTTTGCAATAGTTATCTCATTACGCTGTTGCATTGCAACATGTATGATATGCACTGTTTCTAATAACTAACGTTATTGCTGATGCATTGAAGAGATAGACTAGTTGTTTTGAGATGACTGAGCTAACACATCCTTTATGCATTGAAGAGATAACACGTAACAGGCGCATTGTATAAGTTATTCCGTTTCGTTGCGAAGAGAACTCAACAGGTGCTTGTTGCACTGCGTTGCATACAAGAACTAACTCTTTCCTTTGTGCATTGAAGAGAAAACAAATCACATAAGCTGGTGCACTCCAATGCATCAAGAACTGTTTCAGTTCATAGCATACAATAGTTAACTTATTACGCAGTGCATCCTATGCAAAAATTAACGTATTTCTCATGCATTAGAGAGATAACACATAAGTCGTTGTGTTGCGATGAATGAACTAACTCATCCGTTATGCACTGAAGAGATAACACATAACATGTGCATTGCATTGCAGTAAAAAAAAAAGAAGTTAGAACACATGAAAGGGGCTTGTTGCACTGCGTTGCATACAAGAACTAACTCTTTCCTTTGTGCATTGAAGAGAAAACATAAGCTGGTGCATTCCAATGCTTCAAAAACTGTTTAATTGCATTGCTTACAATAGTTAACTTATTACGTTGTGCATAGAGGAAATCAATACATGTGCTCACTAGTTAACTCATTATGCTGTTGCATTGCAACATGTAAGTTTATGCGCTGTTTCGTTGAATTGAATACTAGAACTGACGTATTCGTTATGCATTGAAAAGATAACACATAACTCGTTGTGTTGCAATGAATGAACTAACTCATCAGTTATGCATTGAAGAGATAACATATAACATGTGCATTGCATTTCAGTAAGTTATTCCGTTTTGCTGCGAAGGGAGAAGAGTACAGGTGTTTGTTGCACTGCTTTGCATACACAACTAACTTTTCCCTTTCTGCATTGAAGAGAAAACAAATCACATTGCATTGCATACTATGAACTGAAACAGTTCTTGATGCATTGGAGTGCACAAAGGAAAGCGTTAGTTCTTGTATGCAACGCAGTGCAACTACGGAATAATTTATGCAATGCGCATGTTACGTGTTATCTCTTCAATGCATAAAGGATGTGTTAGCTCAGTCATCTCAAAACAACTAGTTATGTATCTCTTCAATGCATGAGTAAGAACGTTAGTTATTAGAAACAGTGCATATCTTACATGTTGCAATGCAACAGCGCAATGAGTTAACTATTGCAATGGAAAATGGAATAATTTACTGAAATACCATGCCACATGTTGTGTTATATCTCTTGTGCATAACAGCTGATTAGCTCATGCATAACAAAACAACGAGTTATGTATCTCTTCAATGTTATTTCTTGAATAGGATGCAAGGCAATAGCACATATACTTACACGTTGCAATGCAACAAGCGTAACGAGTTAACTATTGCAAGATAAAATGGAATAACTTATATGTGTTATATCTCAATGCATAACGGCTGAGCTAGCTTATTTAAGCAATGCAATTAAACAGTTCTTGATGCATTGCAAAACAACAACAATGTTATTTGTCTTTTTTTCAGTGCACAAATGAAAGAGTGAATTCTTGTATGCAACGCATAAAGGATGCGCACTGAAACAGTTCTCAATACAATGCAATGCAACGGTATTGTTTTTCTTTGCACAAAGGAAAGCGTTTGATTCTTGTATGCAAGGCAGTGCAAAAAGCACCTGTCGTGTTATTTCTTCACAGCGAAACGGAATCATTTACATGTTATAATGCAGTGCAACAAACACTTGCAGTGTAACAAACATCTTCATGTGTTTCACGTTATGTGTTATCTCTTCTATGCATGACGAATAGGTCAGCTCTTGTATACAATGCAATGAAACAGCGCATAATTTAGACGTTGCAATGCAACAAGCGTAATAAGTAAACTATTGCAATGGGAAAAGGGGTAACTTACTGACAAGCAGTGCACATGTTTTATGTGTTATATCTAAATGCATAGCGGCTGAGTTAACTCATTCATCACAAAACAACTTGTTGAATGCATGAGCATTCAACAAGCATAGTTCTTGTATAGGATGCAAGGAAACAGCGCAAAAACATGATGCAATGCACTGCAAATGTTATGCAATGCAGTGCAACAAGCACCTTTCATATGTTAATGACTACTTCACTGCACAACGGATCAAGTAACTGCAATGCAATACACGTTATTTGTTATTCGTTATTTGTAGTTTCTTGTATAGGATGCAAGGATACAATAGAAAACGGATTAACTTACTGAAATGCTATGCACATGTAATTGTGTCAAATCTCAGTGCGTAACGGAATAAGGAATACGTTAGCACTTGTATACGATGTAAGGAAACAGTGCATATCTTACATGTTGTAAATGCTACAGCATTAAAACTTTCTTCCGTGCACAGCGTAATAATTTAACTATTGTATGCAATGCACTGAAATAGTTTTCTCTTCAACGCACAACGAGTTAGTTCCTGTATGCAACAAGCACCAGTCGAGTTATCTCTTCACAGCGAAATGGAATAACACTGAAATGCCTTGCACATGTAATGTGTTATATCTCAGTGCATAACAGCTGAGTTAGCTCATTCATCGCAAAACAACGAATTATGTTTCTCTTCAATGCTTGAGCAATACGTTAGTTGTTGTATAGGATGCAAGGAAACAGTGTATATGTTACATGTTGCAATATGCAAGAGCACATATGTTAATGTTAATTTCTTCTATGCACAGCGTAATAAGTTAAGTATTGTATGCAATGCACTGAAACAGTTATTGTATGCAATGCATGAAGCAGTGTTAGCTCTCTGCAATGCAAACAGCATGTTCTATAAATTTCTTTTTTGCACAATAAAAAATAAGTTAATTATTGTGTTTTGTTTTAATGTGTTTTGATTTCTCTTCAATGCACGAGGAAAGTGCAACTAACAATTGTCCATATATTATCTCTTCATTACACTACAGATCAAGTTTCTGCAGTATTAATTTCCTCTCTGCATAACGTAATAAGTTAACTATTGTAAGCAATGCAATTAAACAGTTCTTGATGCATTGCAAAACAACAACAATGATATTTGTCTTTTTTTTCAATGCACAAATGAAAGAGTGAGTGCAATTAAACAGTTCTCTCATTGACGCAAAGGTATTGTTTTCTCGTTAATGCACAAAGTAAAGAGTTTGATTCTTGTATGCAACGCAGTGCAAAAAGCACCTGTCGTGCTATCTCTTAACAGCGAAACTGAATCATTTACATGTTATATGTATGCAAAGCAGTGCAACAAACACTGCAGTTGTAATAAACACCTTCATGTGTTTCACGTTATGTGTTATCTCTTCTATGCATGACGAATAGGTCAGCTCTTTATACAATGCAATGAAACAGCGCATAATTTAGACGTTGCAATGCAACAGCAAACAAAAGTTAACTATTGCAATGGAAAAGAGTAACTTAGTGAAAAGCAATGCACATGTTTTATGTGTTATATCTAAATGCATAACGGCTAAGTTAGCTCATTCATCGCAAAACAACGAGTTGCTCAATGCATAAAGGTATTCTTGTATAGGATGCAAGGAAACAACGCATTAAGAAAAAAGTTGGTTCTTGTATGCAATGCAGTGCAACAAGCAACTGTCAGTGCAACAAGCAACAAGCAACAAGCAACTCGACTGGTGCTTGTTGCATTGTGCGTTGAAAAGAAAACTATGTCAGTGCATTGCATACAATAGTTAAATTATTACGCTGTGCACAGAAGACATTTTTAATGCTGTAGCATTTACAACATGTACGATATGCACTGTTTCTTTACATCGTATACAAGTGCTAACGTATTCCTTATTCCGTTATGCACTGAGATTTGACACAATTACATGTGCATAGCATTTCAGTAAATTAATCCGTTTTCTATTGTATCCTTGCATCCTATACAAGAAACTACAAATAATGAATAACAAAAAACGTGTATTGCATTGCAGTTACTTGATCCATTGTGCAGTGAAGTAGTTATTAACATATGAAAGGTGCTTGTTGCACTGCATTGCATACACAAGTTTTGCAGTGCATTGCATCATGTTTTTGCGCTGTTTCCTTGCATCCTATACAAGATGTTGTTGCATTGAGCAACAAGTTGTTTTGTGATGAATAAGCTAACTCAGCCGTTATGCATTTAGATATAACACATAAAACATGTGCACTGCTTTTCAGTAAGTTACCTCTTTTTCCATTGCAATAGTTAACTTATTACGCTTGTTGCATTGCAACGTCTAAATTATGCGCTGTTTCATTGCATTGTATACAAGAGCTGACCTATTCGTCATGCATAGAAGAGATAACACATAACGTGAAACACATGAAGGTGTTTGTTACACTGCAGTGTTTGTTGCACTGCATTGCATACATATAACATGTAAATGATTCCGTTTCGCTGTGAAGAAATAACACGACAAGGTGCTTTTTGCAGCGCCTTCAAACTTCAAATCAAACTCTTTCCTTTGTGCAGAGAAAACAATACCGTTGCATTGCAATGTATTGAGAACTGTTTCAGTGCGCATCCTTTATGCGTTGCATACAAGAATTCACTCTTTCATTTGTGCACTGAAAAAAAGACAAATAACATTGTTGTTGTTTTGCAATGCATCAAGAACTGTTTAATTGCAGGTAAGTAGGTTATTCCATTTTATCTTGCAATTGTTAACTCGTTACGCTTGTTGCATTGCAACGTGTAAGTTTATGTGCTATTGCCTTGCATCCTATTCAAGAAATAACATTGAGGAGATACATAACTCGTTGTTTTGTTATGCATGAGCTAATCAGCTGTTATGCACAAGAGATATAACACAACATGTGGCATGGTATTTCAGTAAATTATTCCATTTTCCATTGCAATAGCTAACTCATTATGCTGTTGCATTGCAACATGTAAGATATGCACTGTTTCTAATAACTAACGTTCTTACTCATGCATTGAAGAGATACATAACTAGTTGTTTTGAGATGAATGAGCTAACACATCCTTTATGCATTGAAGAGATAACACGTAACATGCGCATTGCATAAGTTATTCCGTAGCTGCACTGCGTTGCATACAAAAACTAACTCTTTCCTTTGTGCACTCCAATGCATCAAGAACTGTTTCAGTTCATAGTATGCAATGCAATGTGATTTGTTTTCTCTTCAATGCAGAAAGGGAAAAGTTAGTTCTTGTATGCAAAGCAGTGCAACAAACACCTGTACTCTTCTCCCTTCGCAGCAAAACGGAATAACTTACTGAAATGCAATGCACATGTTATATGTTATCTCTTCAATGCATAACTGATGAGTTAGTTCATTCATTGCAACACAACGAGTTATGTGTTATCTTTTCAATGCATAACGAATACGTCAGTTCTAGTATTCAATTCAACGAAACAGCGCATAAACTTACATGTTGCAATGCAACAGCATAATGAGTTAACTAGTGAGCACATGTATTGATTTCCTCTATGCACAACGTAATAAGTTATTGTAAGCAATGCAATTAAACAGTTTTTGATGCATTGCAAAACAACAACGTTATTTGTTTTTTCTTCAATGCACAAAGGAAAGAGTTAGTTCTTGTATGGAACGCATAAAGCATGAGTAAATTCATCGCAAAACGAGTAATGTATCTCTTCAATGCATGAGCAGTACTTTGGGTTCTTGTACAGGATGCAAGGATGCATAAGCTTACATGGTGCAATGTAAGAGCGTAATAAGTTAACTATTGAATGTTATGCATTAAAACAGTTCTTGATGCATTGGAATGCACCAGCTTATGTTTTCTCTTCAATGCACAAAGGAAAGATTTAGTTCTTGTATGCAACGCAGTGTGTTCTAACTTCTTTTTTTTTACTGCAATGCACATGTTATGTGTTATCTGTTCAGTGCATAACGGATGAGTTAGTTCATTCATCGCAACACAACGACTTATGTGTTATCTCTCTAATGCATGAGAAATACGTTAATTTTTGCATAGGATGCACTGCGTAATAAGTTAACTATTGTATGCTATGAACTGAAACAGTTCTTGATGCATTGGAGTGCACCAGCTTATGTGATTTGTTTTCTCTTCAATGCACAAAGGAAAGAGTTAGTTCTTGTATGCAACGCAGTGTGTTCTAACTTCTTTTTTTTTTTTACTGCAATGCAATGCACATGTTATGTGTTATCTCTTCAGTGCATAACGGATGAGTTAGTTCATTCGTCGCAAAAAAAACGACTTATGTGTTATCTCTCTAATGCATGAGAAATACGTTAATTTTTGCATAGGATGCACTGCGTAATAAGTTAACTATTGTATGCTATGAACTGAAACAGTTCTTGATGCATTGGAGTGCACCAGCTTATGTGATTTGTTTTCTCTTCAATGCACAAAGGAAAGTGTTAGTTCTTGTATGCAACGCAGTAAATTATTCCATTTTCCATTGCAATAGTTAACTCATTGCGCTGTTGCATTGCAACATGTAAGATATGCACTGTTTCTAATAACTAACGTTCTTACTCATGCATTGAAGAGATACATAACTAGTTGTTTTGAGATGACTGAGCTAACACATCCTTTATGCATTGAAGAGATAACACGTAACATGCGCATTGCATAAGTTATTCCGTAGTTGCACTGCGTTGCATACAAAAACTAACTCTTTCCTTTGTGCACTCCAATGCATCAAGAACTGTTTCAGTTCATAGTATGCAATGCAATGTGATTTGTTTTCTCTTCAATGCAGAAAGGGAAAAGTTAGTTCTTGTATGCAAAGCAGTGCAACAAACACCTGTACTCTTCTCCCTTCGCAGCAAAACGGAATAACTTACTGAAATGCAATGCACATGTTATATGTTATCTCTTCAATGCATAACTGATGAGTTAGTTCATTCATTGCAACACAACGAGTTATGTGTTATCTTTTCAATGCATAACGAATACGTCAGTTCTAGTATTCAATTCAACGAAACAGCGCATAAACTTACATGTTGCAATGCAACAGCATAAAGAGTTAACTAGTGAGCACATGTATTGATTTCCTCTATGCACAACGTAATAAGTTAACTATTGTAAGCAATGCAATTAAACAGTTTTTGATGCATTGCAAAACAACAACGTTATTTGTTTTTTCTTCAATGCACAAAGGAAAGAGTTAGTTCTTGTATGGAACGCATAAAGCATGAGTAAATTCATCGCAAAACGAGTTATGTATCTCTTCAATGCATGAGCAGTACTTTGGGTTCTTGTACAGGATGCAAGGATGCATAAGCTTACATGGTGCAATGTAAGAGCGTAATAAGTTAACTATTGTATGTTATGCATTAAAACAGTTCTTGATGCATTGGAATGCACCAGCTTATGTTTTCTCTTCAATGCACAAAGGAAAGAGTTAGTTCTTGTATGCAACGCAGTGTGTTCTAACTTCTTTTTTTTACTGCAATGCAATGCACATGTTATGTGTTATCCTTCAGTGCATAACGGATGAGTTAGTTCATTCATCGCAACACAACGACTTATGTGTTATCTCTCTAATGCATGAGAAATACGTTAATTTTTGCATAGGATGCACTGCGTAATAAGTTAACTATTGTATGCTATGAACTGAAACAGTTCTTGATGCATTGGAGTGCACCAGCTTATGTGATTTGTTTTCTCTTCAATGCACAAAGGAAAGAGTTAGTTCTTGTATGCAACGCAGTGCAACAAGCACCTGTTGAGTTCTCTTCGCAACGAAACGGAATAACTTATACAATGCGCATGTTACGTGTTATCTCTTCAATGCATAAAGGATGTGTTAGCTCAGTCATCTCAAAACAACTAGTCTATCTCTTCAATGCATGAGCAATAACGTTAGTTATTAGAAACAGTGCATATCATACATGTTGCAATGCAACAGCGTAATGAGTTAACTATTGCAATGGATTGACTCCATCTGATGATGTCAGCCATAGAATACTGCAAATTTGACCTAAAAGTCATATTGCTGGCCAAAGAGCTCTCAAACTTGTACTTTTCATACATGACTATTGACTCCTTCTGATGTTACTTCACCCATAAAGAAGTCCATATTAGGCATATTGAACATATTCCTGGCTAATTAGTCCTCGATCTTGAACTTTCCATTCATAGTCATTGACTCCTGTTTTATTTCCTTCAGCTTTACAAGAGTCCATTTTAGACTTGATTAAACTTTTACAGTCCCATGAATCCTCGATCATGACCTTTATATACAGGCCTCACTCTGATGTTACTTGAGCCGAAGAGTATTGCATATTTGACATAAAGGACATGTTTCTGGCCAAGGAATACTGTATCTTGAACATTTTACATATACTTACTGACGCCTTCTGATGTCACATCAGCGTCACATCAGCTTTACTGGAGTCCATATTTGACCTAATGACCATATTTTTTTGTCCTCGATCATGAAATTTATATACAGGCCTCACTCTGATGTTACTTGAGCCGTAGAGTATTGCATATTTGACATAATGGACATGTTTCTGGCAAATAAGTCCTCGATCATGAACTTTTTATATATACTCATTGACTCCATCTGAAGATACGTCAGCAATAGAATACTGTAAATTTCACTTAAATGTCATATTGCTGGCCAAAGAGTTCTCAAACTTGAACTTTTTATACATGACTATTGACTCATTCTGATGTTACTTCACCCATAAAGAAGTCCCTATTAGTCATATTTCTGGCTAATTATTGAACTTTCCTTTCATAGTCATTGACTCCTGTTTTATTTCCTTCAGCTTTACAAGAGTCCATTTTAGAATTGATTAAACTTTTACAGTCCCAAGAGTCCTCGATTATGAACTTTATATACAGGCCTCACTCTGATGTTACTTGAGCCGTAGAGTATTGCATATTTGACCTAATGACCATATTTCTGGCCGAAAATGACTCCATCTTGAACTTTCAATACACACTCATTGATTCACTCAGATGTTTCTTGAGCTATATATGGAGCCATTTTGACCTACTGAACAAATTTCTGGCAAATTACTCCTTGATGATGAAATTTCTATACAGACTCATTGATTCTGGATAGACAGACAGTAGGCCATATTTGACCCAAGGAACATATTTCTGGCTTAAGTGCGCTTGAGCTCGAACTTTTTATGTATAATCTTTGAGTCTTTCTGATTTGACTTTACCCATACAGAACTCCATATAAGATCTACTGACTTTGTATATATATATATATATATATATATATATATATATATATATTTACTGACGCCATTCTGATGTCACATCAGCCATATATGAAGCCATTTTGACCTAGTGAACAAATTTCTGGCAAATTACTCCTTGATGATGAAATTTCTATACAGACTCATTGATTCTGGGTAGACAGACAGTAGGCCATATTTGACCCAAGGAACATATTTCTGGCTTAAGTGCGCTTGAGCTTGAACTTTTTATGTATAATCTTTGAGTCTTTCTGATTTGACTTCACCCATACAGAACTCCATATAAGATCTACTGACTTTGTATATATATATATATATATATATATATATATATATATATATATATATATATATATATATATATATATATATATATATATATTTACTGACGCCATTCTGATGTCATATCAGCCATATATGAAGCCATTTTGACCTACTGAACAAATTTCTGGCAAATTACTCCTTGATGATGAAATTTCTATACAGACTCATTGATTCTGGGTAGACAGACAGTAGGCCATATTTGACCCAAGGAACATATTTTTGGCCTAAGTGCGCTTGATCTTGAACTTTCTATGTATAATCTTTGACTCTTTCTGATTTGACTTCACCCATACAGAACTCCATATAAGACCTACTGACTTTTTATATATATACATACTGACGCCATTCTGATGTCACATCATCCATATACGGACCCATTTTGACCTACTGAACAAATTTCTGGCAAATTACTCCGTGATGATGAAATTTCTATACAGACTCATTGATTCTGGGTAGTCATATTTGACCCATGGAACATATTTCTGGCCTAAGTGCGCTTGATCTTGAACTTTCTATGTATAATCTTTGACTCTTTCTGATTTGACTTCACCCATACAGAACTCCATATAAGACCTACTGACTTTTCATATTAAATATGTTAAGAGGTCTAAAATGGTCTTCTGTATGGCGGAAATAAAATCAGAAAGAGTCAATGTGTATCTATAGAAAGTTCAAGATCAAGCGCTCTTAGGCCAGAAATATGTTTCTAAGGTCAAATATGGACTTATTGTCTGTCTTATGTAACACCAGAAAAAGTCAATAAGTTTGTATAGATATTTCATCATCAAAGACTAATTTGCAAGAAATTTGTTCAGTAGGTCAAAAATGGGTTCATACATGACTGAAGTAGCATCAGAATGAGTCAATGAGTATGTATTGAAAGGTGAAGATTGAGTACCAATTTGACAGAAATATGTCCATTAGGTCAAATACGCAATTCTCTGTGGCTGACATATCATCAGAAGGAGTCAATGACTTTATATAAAAAGTTCATCATCAAGGACTAATTTGCCAGAAATTTGTTCAGTAGGTCAAAATGGGTTCATATATGACTCAAACAAGATCAGAGTGGAATCAATGAATATGTAATGAAAGGCCAAGAGTACTTTTGGCCTGTATGGACTACAGTATGGCTGATGTGACATCAGAATGGCGTCAGTATGTATATATATAAAAAGTCAGTAGGTCTAACATGGAGTTCTGTTTGGGTGAAGTCAAATCAGAAAGAGTCAAAGATTATACATAGAAAGTTCAAGATCGAGCGCACTTAGGCCAGAAATATGTTCCTTGGGTCAAATATGTCCTACTGTCTGTCAACCCAGAATCAATAAGTCTGTATAGAAATTTCATCATCAAGGAGTAATTTGCCAGAAATTTGTTCAGTAGGTCAAAATGGCTTCATATATGGCTCAAGAAACATCAGAGTGAATCAATGAGTGTGTATTGAAAGTTCAAGATGGAGTCATTTTCGGCCAGAATTATGGTCATTAGGTCAAATATGCAATACTCTACGGCTCAAGTAACATCAGAGTGAGGCCTGTATATAAAGTTCATGATTGAGGACTCTTGGGACTGTAAAAGTTTAATCGTCTAAAATGGACTCTTGTAAAGCTGAAGGAAATAAAACAGGAGTCAATGACTATGAATGGAAAGTTCAAGATCGAGGACTAATTACCCAGAAATATGTTCAGTATGCCTAATATGGACTTCTTTATGGGTGAAGTAACATCAGAAGGAGTCAATAGTCATGTATGAAAAGTTCAAGTTTGAGAACTCTTTGGTCAGCAATATGACCTTTAGGTCAAATTTGCAGTATTCTATGGCTGACTTATCATCAGATGGAGTCAATGAGTATATATAGAAAGTTCATGATCGAGGACTTGTTTGCCAGAAATATGTCCATTATGTCAAATATGCAATACTCTGTGGCTGAAGTAACATCAAAATGAGGCATGTATACAAAGTTCATGATCGAGGACTTTTGGGACCGAAAAACTTTAATCAAGTCTAAAATGGGTCAAGATTGGGCCAGAAATATGTTCAGTAGGTCCGGCTGATGTGAAATCAGAAGGTGTCAATGAGCGTATATAAAAACTTCAATGTTGAATACTTTTGGTCAGAAATATATTCCGTCGGTCAAATATGAACTACTGTCTGGCTTAATTAATCTCAGATGGAGTCAATAATTAGGTCTAAAATGGACTTCTGTATGGCGGAAATAAAATCAGAAAGAGTCAATGAGTATCTATAGAAAGTTCAAGATCAAGCGCTCTTAGGCCAGAAATATGTTTCTAAGGTCAAATATGGACTACTGTCTGTCTTATGTAACACCAGAAAAAGTCAATAAGTCTGTATAGATATTTCATCATCAAAGGCTAATTTGCAAGAAATTTGTTCAGTAGGTCACAAATGGGTTCATACATGACTGAAGTAGCATCAGAATGAGTCAATGAGTATGTATTGAAAGGTGAAGATTGAGTACCAATTTGACAGAAATATATCCATTAGGTCAAATACGCAATTCTCTGTGGCTGACATATCATCAGAAGGAGTCAATGACTTTATATAAAAAGTTCATCATCAAGGACTAATTTGCCAGAAATTTGTTCAGTAGGTCAAAATGGGTTCATATTTGACTCAAGCAAGATCAGAGTGAATCAATGAATATGTAATGAAAGGCCAAGAGTACTTTTGGCCTGTATGGACTACAGTATGGCTGATGTGACATCAGAATGGCGTCAGTATGTATATATATAAAAGTCAGTAGGTCTTACATGGAGTTCTGTATGGGTGAAGTCAAATCAGAAAGAGTCAAAGATTATACATAGAAAGTTCAAGATCAAGCGCACTTAGGCCAGAAATATGTTCCTTGGGTCAAATATGGCCTGCTGTCTGTCTACCCAGAATCAATAAGTCTGTATAGAAATTTCATCATCAAGGAGTAATTTGCCAGAAATTTGTTCAGTAGGTCAAAATGGCTACATATATGGCTGATGTGACATCAGAATGGCGTCAGTATGTATATATATAAAAAGTCAGTTGGTCTTACATGGAGTTCTGTATGGGTGAAGTCAAATCAGAAAGAGTCAAAGATTATACATAGAAAGTTCAAGATCAAGCGCACTTAGGCCAGAAATATGTTCCTTGGGTCAAATATGGCCTGCTGTCTGTCTACCCAGAATCAATAAGTCTGTATAGAAATTTCATCATCAAGGAGTAATTTGCCAGAAATTTGTTCAGTAGGTCAAAATGGCTACATATATGGCTGATGTGACATCAGAATGGCGTCAGTATGTATATATATAAAAAGTCAGTAGGTCTTACATGGAGATCTGTATGTGTGAAGTCAAATCAGAAAGAGTCAAAGATTATACATAGAAAGTTCAAGATCGAGCACCCTTAGGCCAGAAATATGTTCCTTGGGTCAAATATGTCCTACTGTCTGTCTACCCAGAATCAATAAGTCTGTATAGAAATTTCATCATCAAGGAGTAATTTGCCAGAAATTTGTTCAGTAGGTCAAAATGGCTTCATATATGGCTCAAGAAACATCAGAGTGAATCAATGAGTGTGTATTGAAAGTTCAAGATGGAGTCATTTTCGGCCAGAATTATGGTCATTAGGTCAAATATGCAATACTCTACGGCTCAAGTAACATCAGAGTGAGGCCTGTATATAAAGTTCATGATTGAGGACTCTTGGGACTGTAAAAGTTTAATCGTCTAAAATGGACTCTTGTAAAGCTGAAGGACATAAAACAGGAGTCAATGACTATGAATGGAAAGTTCAAGATCGAGGACTAATTACCCAGAAATATGTTCAGTATGCCTAATATGGACTTCTTTATGGGTGAAGTAACATCAGAAGGAGTCAATAGTCATGTATGAAAAGTTCAAGTTTGAGAACTCTTTGGTCAGCAATATGACCTTTAGGTCAAATTTGCAGTATTCTATGGCTGACTTATCATCAGATGGAGTCAATGAGTATATATAGAAAGTTCATGATCGAGGACTTGTTTGCCAGAAATATGTCCATTATGTCAAATATGCAATACTCTGTGGCTGAAGTAACATCAAAATGAGGCATGTATACAAAGTTCATGATCGAGGACTTTTGGGACCGAAAAACTTTAATCAAGTCTAAAATGGGTCAAGATTGGGCCAGAAATATGTTCAGTAGGTCCGGCTGATGTGAAATCAGAAGGTGTCAATGAGCGTATATAAAAACTTCAATGTTGAATACTTTTGGTCAGAAATATATTCCGTCGGTCAAATATGAACTACTGTCTGGCTTAATTAATCTCAGATGGAGTCAATAATTAGGTCTAAAATGGACTTCTGTATGGCGGAAATAAAATCAGAAAGAGTCAATGAGTATCTATAGAAAGTTCAAGATCAAGCGCTCTTAGGCCAGAAATATGTTTCTAAGGTCAAATATGGACTACTGTCTGTCTTATGTAACACCAGAAAAAGTCAATAAGTCTGTATAGATATTTCATCATCAAAGGCTAATTTGCAAGAAATTTGTTCAGTAGGTCACAAATGGGTTCATACATGACTGAAGTAGCATCAGAATGAGTCAATGAGTATGTATTGAAAGGTGAAGATTGAGTACCAATTTGACAGAAATATATCCATTAGGTCAAATACGCAATTCTCTGTGGCTGACATATCATCAGAAGGAGTCAATGACTTTATATAAAAAGTTCCTCATCAAGGACTAATTTGCCAGAAATTTGTTCAGTAGGTCAAAATGGCTTCATATATGGCTCAAGAAACATCAGAGTGAATCAATGAGTGTGTATTGAAAGTTCAAGATGGAGTCATTTTCGGCCAGAATTATGGTCATTAGGTCAAATATGCAATACTCTACGGCTCAAGTAACATCAGAGTGAGGCCTGTATATAAAGTTCATGATTGAGGAGTCTTGGGACTGTAAAAGTTTAATCGTCTAAAATGGACTCTTGTAAAGCTGAAGGAAATAAAACAGGAGTCAATGACTATGAATGGAAAGTTCAAGATCGAGGACTAATTACCCAGAAATATGTTCAGTATGCCTAATATGGACTTCTTTATGGGTGAAGTAACATCAGAAGGAGTCAATAGTCATGTATGAAAAGTTCAAGTTTGAGAACTCTTTGGTCAGCAATATGACCTTTAGGTCAAATTTGCAGTATTCTATGGCTGACTTATCATCAGATGGAGTCAATGAGTATATATAGAAAGTTCATGATCGAGGACTTGTTTGCCAGAAATATGTCCATTATGTCAAATATGCAATACTCTGTGGCTGAAGTAACATCAAAATGAGGCATGTATACAAAGTTCATGATCGAGGACTTTTGGGACCGAAAAACTTTAATCAAGTCTAAAATGGGTCAAGATTGGGCCAGAAATATGTTCAGTAGGTCCGGCTGATGTGAAATCAGAAGGTGTCAATGAGCGTATATAAAAACTTCAATGTTGAATACTTTTGGTCAGAAATATATTCCGTCGGTCAAATATGAACTACTGTCTGGCTTAATTAATCTCAGATGGAGTCAATAATTAGGTCTAAAATGGACTTCTGTATGGCGGAAATAAAATCAGAAAGAGTCAATGAGTATCTATAGAAAGTTCAAGATCAAGCGCTCTTAGGCCAGAAATATGTTTCTAAGGTCAAATATGGACTACTGTCTGTCTTATGTAACACCAGAAAAAGTCAATAAGTCTGTATAGATATTTCATCATCAAAGGCTAATTTGCAAGAAATTTGTTCAGTAGGTCAAAAATGGGTTCATACATGACTGAAGTAGCATCAGAATGAGTCAATGAGTATGTATTGAAAGGTGAAGATTGAGTACCAATTTGACAGAAATATATCCATTAGGTCAAATACGCAATTCTCTGTGGCTGACATATCATCAGAAGGAGTCAATGACTTTATATAAAAAGTTCCTCATCAAGGACTAATTTGCCAGATATTTGTTCAGTAGGTCAAAATGGGTTCATATTTGACTCAAGCAAGATCAGAGTGAATCAATGAATATGTAATGAAAGGCCAAGAGTACTTTTGGCCTGTTTGGACTACAGTATGGCTGATGTGACATCAGAATGGCATCAGTATGTATATATATATATATATAAAAGTCAGTAGGTCTTACATGGAGTTCTGTATGGGTGAAGTCAAATCAGAAAGAGTCAAAGATTATACATAGAAAGTTCAAGATCGAGCGCACTTAGGCCAGAAATATGTTCCTTGGGTCAAATATGGCCTGCTGTCTGTCTACCCAGAATCAATAAGTCTGTATAGAAATTTCATCATCAAGGAGTAATTTGCCAGAAATTTGTTCAGTAGGTCAAAATGGCTACATATATGGCTGATGTGACATCAGAATGGCGTCAGTTTGTTTATATATAAAAAGTCAGTTGGTATTACATGGAGTTCTGTATGGGTGAAGTAAAATCAGAAAGAGTCAAAGATTATACATAGAAAGTTCAAGATCAAGCGTACTTAGGCCAGAAATATGTTCCTTGGGTCAACTATGGCCTGCTGTCTGTCTACCCAGAATCAATAAGTCTGTATAGAAATTTCATCATCAAGGAGTAATTTGCCAGAAATTTGTTCAGTAGGTCAAAATGGCTACATATATGGTTGATGTGACATCAGAATGGCGTCAGTATGTATATATATAAAAAGTCAGTTGGTCTTACATGGAGTTCTGTATGGGTGAAGTCAAATCAGAAAGAGTCAAAGATTATACATAGAAAGTTCAAGATCGAGCACCCTTAGGCCAGAAATATGTTCCTTGGGTCAAATATGTCCTACTGTCTGTCTACCCAGAATCAATAAGTCTGTATAGAAATTTCATCATCAAGGAGTAATTTGCCAGAAATTTGTTCAGTAGGTCAAAATGGCTTCATATATGGCTCAAGAAACATCAGAGTGAATCAATGAGTGTGTATTGAAAGTTCAAGATGGAGTCATTTTCGGCCAGAATTATGGTCATTAGGTCAAATATGCAATACTCTACGGCTCAAGTAACATCAGAGTGAGGCCTGTATATAAAGTTCATGATTGAGGACTCTTGGGACTGTAAAAGTTTAATCGTCTAAAATGGACTCTTGTAAAGCTGAAGGACATAAAACAGGAGTCAATGACTATGAATGGAAAGTTCAAGATCGAGGACTAATTACCCAGAAATATGTTCAGTATGCCTAATATGGACTTCTTTATGGGTGAAGTAACATCAGAAGGAGTCAATAGTCATGTATGAAAAGTTCAAGTTTGAGAACTCTTTGGTCAGCAATATGACCTTTAGGTCAAATTTGCAGTATTCTATGGCTGACTTATCATCAGATGGAGTCAATGAGTATATATAGAAAGTTCATGATCGAGGACTTGTTTGCCAGAAATATGTCCATTATGTCAAATATGCAATACTCTGTGGCTGAAGTAACATCAAAATGAGGCATGTATACAAAGTTCATGATCGAGGACTTTTGGGACCGAAAAACTTTAATCAAGTCTAAAATGGGTCAAGATTGGGCCAGAAATATGTTCAGTAGGTCCGGCTGATGTGAAATCAGAAGGTGTCAATGAGCGTATATAAAAACTTCAATGTTGAATACTTTTGGTCAGAAATATATTCCGTCGGTCAAATATGAACTACTGTCTGGCTTAATTAATCTCAGATGGAGTCAATAATTAGGTCTAAAATGGACTTCTGTATGGCGGAAATAAAATCAGAAAGAGTCAATGAGTATCTATAGAAAGTTCAAGATCAAGCGCTCTTAGGCCAGAAATATGTTTCTAAGGTCAAATATGGACTACTGTCTGTCTTATGTAACACCAGAAAAAGTCAATAAGTCTGTATAGATATTTCATCATCAAAGGCTAATTTGCAAGAAATTTGTTCAGTAGGTCACAAATGGGTTCATACATGACTGAAGTAGCATCAGAATGAGTCAATGAGTATGTATTGAAAGGTGAAGATTGAGTACCAATTTGACAGAAATATGTCCATTAGGTCAAATACGCAATTCTCTGTGGCTGACATATCATCAGAAGGAGTCAATGACTTTATATAAAAAGTTCATCATCAAGGACTAATTTGCCAGAAATTTGTTCAGTAGGTCAAAATGGGTTCATATTTGACTCAAGCAAGATCAGAGTGAATCAATGAATATGTAATGAAAGGCCAAGAGTACTTTTGGCCTGTATGGACTACAGTATGGCTGATGTGACATCAGAATGGCGTCAGTATGTATATATATAAAAAGTCAGTTGGTCTTACATGGAGTTCTGTATGGGTGAAGTCAAATCAGAAAGAGTCAAAGATTATACATAGAAAGTTCAAGATCGAGCGCACTTAGGCCAGAAATATGTTCCTTGGGTCAAATATGTCCTACTGTCTGTCTACCCAGAATCAATAAGTCTGTATAGAAATTTCATCATCAAGGAGTAATTTGCCAGAAATTTGTTCAGTAGGTCAAAATGGCTTCATATATGGCTCAAGAAACATCAGAGTGAATCAATGAGTGTGTATTGAAAGTTCAAGATGGAGTCATTTTCGGCCAGAATTATGGTCATTAGGTCAAATATGCAATACTCTACGGCTCAAGTAACATCAGAGTGAGGCCTGTATATAAAGTTCATGATTGAGGACTCTTGGGACTGTAAAAGTTTAATCGTCTAAAATGGACTCTTGTAAAGCTGAAGGAAATAAAACAGGAGTCAATGACTATGAATGGAAAGTTCAAGATCGAGGACTAATTACCCAGAAATATGTTCAGTATGCCTAATATGGACTTCTTTATGGGTGAAGTAACATCAGAAGGAGTCAATAGTCATGTATGAAAAGTTCAAGTTTGAGAACTCTTTGGTCAGCAATATGACCTTTAGGTCAAATTTGCAGTATTCTATGGCTGACTTATCATCAGATGGAGTCAATGAGTATATATAGAAAGTTCATGATCGAGGACTTGTTTGCCAGAAATATGTCCATTATGTCAAATATGCAATACTCTGTGGCTGAAGTAACATCAAAATGAGGCATGTATACAAAGTTCATGATCGAGGACTTTTGGGACCGAAAAACTTTAATCAAGTCTAAAATGGGTCAAGATTGGGCCAGAAATATGTTCAGTAGGTCCGGCTGATGTGAAATCAGAAGGTGTCAATGAGCGTATATAAAAACTTCAATGTTGAATACTTTTGGTCAGAAATATATTCCGTCGGTCAAATATGAACTACTGTCTGGCTTAATTAATCTCAGATGGAGTCAATAATTAGGTCTAAAATGGACTTCTGTATGGCGGAAATAAAATCAGAAAGAGTCAATGAGTATCTATAGAAAGTTCAAGATCAAGCGCTCTTAGGCCAGAAATATGTTTCTAAGGTCAAATATGGACTACTGTCTGTCTTATGTAACACCAGAAAAAGTCAATAAGTCTGTATAGATATTTCATCATCAAAGGCTAATTTGCAAGAAATTTGTTCAGTAGGTCAAAAATGGGTTCATACATGACTGAAGTAGCATCAGAATGAGTCAATGAGTATGTATTGAAAGGTGAAGATTGAGTACCAATTTGACAGAAATATGTCCATTAGGTCAAATACGCAATTCTCTGTGGCTGACATATCATCAGAAGGAGTCAATGACTTTATATAAAAAGTTCATCATCAAGGAGTAATTTGCCAGAAATTTGTTCAGTAGGTCAAAATGGCTTCATATATGGCTCAAGAAACATCAGAGTGAATCAATGAGTGTGTATTGAAAGTTCAAGATGGAGTCATTTTCGGCCAGAATTATGGTCATTAGGTCAAATATGCAATACTCTACGGCTCAAGTAACATCAGAGTGAGGCCTGTATATAAAGTTCATGATTGAGGACTCTTGGGACCGTAAAAGTTTAATCGTCTAAAATGGACTCTTGTAAAGCTGAAGGACATAAAACAGGAGTCAATGACTATGAATGGAAAGTTCAAGATCGAGGACTAATTACCCAGAAATATGTTCAGTATGCCTAATATGGACTTCTTTATGGGTGAAGTAACATCAGAAGGAGTCAATAGTCATGTATGAAAAGTTCAAGTTTGAGAACTCTTTGGTCAGCAATATGACCTTTAGGTCAAATTTGCAGTATTCTATGGCTGACTTATCATCAGATGGAGTCAATGAGTATATATAGAAAGTTCATGATCGAGGACTTGTTTGCCAGAAATATGTCCATTATGTCAAATATGCAATACTCTGTGGCTGAAGTAACATCAAAATGAGGCATGTATACAAAGTTCATGATCGAGGACTTTTGGGACCGAAAAACTTTAATCAAGTCTAAAATGGGTCAAGATTGGGCCAGAAATATGTTCAGTAGGTCCGGCTGATGTGAAATCAGAAGGTGTCAATGAGCGTATATAAAAACTTCAATGTTGAATACTTTTGGTCAGAAATATATTCCGTCGGTCAAATATGAACTACTGTCTGGCTTAATTAATCTCAGATGGAGTCAATAATTAGGTCTAAAATGGACTTCTGTATGGCGGAAATAAAATCAGAAAGAGTCAATGAGTATCTATAGAAAGTTCAAGATCAAGCGCTCTTAGGCCAGAAATATGTTTCTAAGGTCAAATATGGACTACTGTCTGTCTTATGTAACACCAGAAAAAGTCAATAAGTCTGTATAGATATTTCATCATCAAAGGCTAATTTGCAAGAAATTTGTTCAGTAGGTCACAAATGGGTTCATACATGACTGAAGTAGCATCAGAATGAGTCAATGAGTATGTATTGAAAGGTGAAGATTGAGTACCAATTTGACAGAAATATATCCATTAGGTCAAATACGCAATTCTCTGTGGCTGACATATCATCAGAAGGAGTCAATGACTTTATATAAAAAGTTCATCATCAAGGAGTAATTTGCCAGAAATTTGTTCAGTAGGTCAAAATGGCTTCATATATGGCTCAAGACACCACATCAGAGTGAATCAATGAGTGTGTATTGAAAGTTCAAGATGGAGTCATTTTCGGCCAGAATTATGGTCATTAGGTCAAATATGCAATACTCTACGGCTCAAGTAACATCAGAGTGAGGCCTGTATATAAAGTTCATGATTGAGGACTCTTGGGACCGTAAAAGTTTAATCGTCTAAAATGGACTCTTGTAAAGCTGAAGGACATAAAACAGGAGTCAATGACTATGAATGGAAAGTTCAAGATCGAGGACTAATTACCCAGAAATATGTTCAGTATGCCTAATATGGACTTCTTTATGGGTGAAGTAACATCAGAAGGAGTCAATAGTCATGTATGAAAAGTTCAAGTTTGAGAACTCTTTGGTCAGCAATATGACCTTTAGGTCAAATTTGCAGTATTCTATGGCTGACTTATCATCAGATGGAGTCAATGAGTATATATAGAAAGTTCATGATCGAGGACTTGTTTGCCAGAAATATGTCCATTATGTCAAATATGCAATACTCTGTGGCTGAAGTAACATCAAAATGAGGCATGTATACAAAGTTCATGATCGAGGACTTTTGGGACCGAAAAACTTTAATCAAGTCTAAAATGGGTCAAGATTGGGCCAGAAATATGTTCAGTAGGTCCGGCTGATGTGAAATCAGAAGGTGTCAATGAGCGTATATAAAAACTTCAATGTTGAATACTTTTGGTCAGAAATATATTCCGTCGGTCAAATATGAACTACTGTCTGGCTTAATTAATCTCAGATGGAGTCAATAATTAGGTCTAAAATGGACTTCTGTATGGCGGAAATAAAATCAGAAAGAGTCAATGAGTATCTATAGAAAGTTCAAGATCAAGCGCTCTTAGGCCAGAAATATGTTTCTAAGGTCAAATATGGACTACTGTCTGTCTTATGTAACACCAGAAAAAGTCAATAAGTCTGTATAGATATTTCATCATCAAAGGCTAATTTGCAAGAAATTTGTTCAGTAGGTCACAAATGGGTTCATACATGACTGAAGTAGCATCAGAATGAGTCAATGAGTATGTATTGAAAGGTGAAGATTGAGTACCAATTTGACAGAAATATATCCATTAGGTCAAATACGCAATTCTCTGTGGCTGACATATCATCAGAAGGAGTCAATGACTTTATATAAAAAGTTCATCATCAAGGAGTAATTTGCCAGAAATTTGTTCAGTAGGTCAAAATGGCTTCATATATGGCTCAAGAAACATCAGAGTGAATCAATGAGTGTGTATTGAAAGTTCAAGATGGAGTCATTTTCGGCCAGAATTATGGTCATTAGGTCAAATATGCAATACTCTACGGCTCAAGTAACATCAGAGTGAGGCCTGTATATAAAGTTCATGATTGAGGACTCTTGGGACTGTAAAAGTTTAATCGTCTAAAATGGACTCTTGTAAAGCTGAAGGAAATAAAACAGGAGTCAATGACTATGAATGGAAAGTTCAAGATCGAGGACTAATTACCCAGAAATATGTTCAGTATGCCTAATATGGACTTCTTTATGGGTGAAGTAACATCAGAAGGAGTCAATAGTCATGTATGAAAAGTTCAAGTTTGAGAACTCTTTGGTCAGCAATATGACCTTTAGGTCAAATTTGCAGTATTCTATGGCTGACTTATCATCAGATGGAGTCAATGAGTATATATAGAAAGTTCATGATCGAGGACTTGTTTGCCAGAAATATGTCCATTATGTCAAATATGCAATACTCTGTGGCTGAAGTAACATCAAAATGAGGCATGTATACAAAGTTCATGATCGAGGACTTTTGGGACCGAAAAACTTTAATCAAGTCTAAAATGGGTCAAGATTGGGCCAGAAATATGTTCAGTAGGTCCGGCTGATGTGAAATCAGAAGGTGTCAATGAGCGTATATAAAAACTTCAATGTTGAATACTTTTGGTCAGAAATATATTCCGTCGGTCAAATATGAACTACTGTCTGGCTTAATTAATCTCAGATGGAGTCAATAATTAGGTCTAAAATGGACTTCTGTATGGCGGAAATAAAATCAGAAAGAGTCAATGAGTATCTATAGAAAGTTCAAGATCAAGCGCTCTTAGGCCGAAAATATGTTTCTAAGGTCAAATATGGACTACTGTCTGTCTTATGTAACACCAGAAAAAGTCAATAAGTCTGTATAGATATTTCATCATCAAAGGCTAATTTGCAAGAAATTTGTTCAGTAGGTCACAAATGGGTTCATACATGACTGAAGTAGCATCAGAATGAGTCAATGAGTATGTATTGAAAGGTGAAGATTGAGTACCAATTTGACAGAAATATATCCATTAGGTCAAATACGCAATTCTCTGTGGCTGACATATCATCAGAAGGAGTCAATGACTTTATATAAAAAGTTCATCATCAAGGACTAATTTGCCAGAAATTTGTTCAGTAGGTCAAAATGGCTTCATATATGGCTCAAGAAACATCAGAGTGAATCAATGAGTGTGTATTGAAAGTTCAAGATGGAGTCATTTTCGGCCAGAATTATGGTCATTAGGTCAAATATGCAATACTCTACGGCTCAAGTAACATCAGAGTGAGGCCTGTATATAAAGTTCATGATTGAGGACTCTTGGGACTGTAAAAGTTTAATCGTCTAAAATGGACTCTTGTAAAGCTGAAGGAAATAAAACAGGAGTCAATGACTATGAATGGAAAGTTCAAGATCGAGGACTAATTACCCAGAAATATGTTCAGTATGCCTAATATGGACTTCTTTATGGGTGAAGTAACATCAGAAGGAGTCAATAGTCATGTATGAAAAGTTCAAGTTTGAGAACTCTTTGGTCAGCAATATGACCTTTAGGTCAAATTTGCAGTATTCTATGGCTGACTTATCATCAGATGGAGTCAATGAGTATATATAGAAAGTTCATGATCGAGGACTTGTTTGCCAGAAATATGTCCATTATGTCAAATATGCAATACTCTGTGGCTGAAGTAACATCAAAATGAGGCATGTATACAAAGTTCATGATCGAGGACTTTTGGGACCGAAAAACTTTAATCAAGTCTAAAATGGGTCAAGATTGGGCCAGAAATATGTTCAGTAGGTCCGGCTGATGTGAAATCAGAAGGTGTCAATGAGCGTATATAAAAACTTCAATGTTGAATACTTTTGGTCAGAAATATATTCCGTCGGTCAAATATGAACTACTGTCTGGCTTAATTAATCTCAGATGGAGTCAATAATTAGGTCTAAAATGGACTTCTGTATGGCGGAAATAAAATCAGAAAGAGTCAATGAGTATCTATAGAAAGTTCAAGATCAAGCGCTCTTAGGCCAGAAATATGTTTCTAAGGTCAAATATGGACTACTGTCTGTCTTATGTAACACCAGAAAAAGTCAATAAGTCTGTATAGATATTTCATCATCAAAGGCTAATTTGCAAGAAATTTGTTCAGTAGGTCAAAAATGGGTTCATACATGACTGAAGTAGCATCAGAATGAGTCAATGAGTATGTATTGAAAGGTGAAGATTGAGTACCAATTTGACAGAAATATGTCCATTAGGTCAAATACGCAATTCTCTGTGGCTGACATATCATCAGAAGGAGTCAATGACTTTATATAAAAAGTTCATCATCAAGGACTAATTTGCCAGAAATTTGTTCAGTAGGTCAAAATGGGTTCATATTTGACTCAAGCAAGATCAGAGTGAATCAATGAATATGTAATGAAAGGCCAAGAGTACTTTTGGCCTGTATGGACTACAGTATGGCTGATGTAACATCAGAATGGCGTCAGTATGTATATATATATAAAAGTCAGGAGGTCTTACATGGAGTTCTGTATGGGTGAAGTCAAATCAGAAAGAGTCAAAGATTATACATAGAAAGTTCAAGATCAAGCGCACTTAGGCCAGAAATATGTTCCTTGGGTCAAATATGGCCTGCTGTCTGTCTACCCAGAATCAATAAGTCTGTATAGAAATTTCATCATCAAGGAGTAATTTGCCAGAAATTTGTTCAGTAGGTCAAAATGGCTACATATATGGCTGATGTGACATCAGAATGGCGTCAGTTTGTTTATATATAAAAAGTCAGTTGGTATTACATGGAGTTCTGTATGGGTGAAGTAAAATCAGAAAGAGTCAAAGATTATACATAGAAAGTTCAAGATCAAGCGTACTTAGGCCAGAAATATGTTCCTTGGGTCAACTATGGCCTGCTGTCTGTCTACCCAGAATCAATAAGTCTGTATAGAAATTTCATCATCAAGGAGTAATTTGCCAGAAATTTGTTCAGTAGGTCAAAATGGCTACATATATGGTTGATGTGACATCAGAATGGCGTCAGTATGTATATATATAAAAAGTCAGTTGGTCTTACATGGAGTTCTGTATGGGTGAAGTCAAATCAGAAAGAGTCAAAGATTATACATAGAAAGTTCAAGATCGAGCACCCTTAGGCCAGAAATATGTTCCTTGGGTCAAATATGTCCTACTGTCTGTCTACCCAGAATCAATAAGTCTGTATAGAAATTTCATCATCAAGGAGTAATTTGCCAGAAATTTGTTCAGTAGGTCAAAATGGCTTCATATATGGCTCAAGAAACATCAGAGTGAATCAATGAGTGTGTATTGAAAGTTCAAGATGGAGTCATTTTCGGCCAGAATTATGGTCATTAGGTCAAATATGCAATACTCTACGGCTCAAGTAACATCAGAGTGAGGCCTGTATATAAAGTTCATGATTGAGGACTCTTGGGACTGTAAAAGTTTAATCGTCTAAAATGGACTCTTGTAAAGCTGAAGGACATAAAACAGGAGTCAATGACTATGAATGGAAAGTTCAAGATCGAGGACTAATTACCCAGAAATATGTTCAGTATGCCTAATATGGACTTCTTTATGGGTGAAGTAACATCAGAAGGAGTCAATAGTCATGTATGAAAAGTTCAAGTTTGAGAACTCTTTGGTCAGCAATATGACCTTTAGGTCAAATTTGCAGTATTCTATGGCTGACTTATCATCAGATGGAGTCAATGAGTATATATAGAAAGTTCATGATCGAGGACTTGTTTGCCAGAAATATGTCCATTATGTCAAATATGCAATACTCTGTGGCTGAAGTAACATCAAAATGAGGCATGTATACAAAGTTCATGATCGAGGACTTTTGGGACCGAAAAACTTTAATCAAGTCTAAAATGGGTCAAGATTGGGCCAGAAATATGTTCAGTAGGTCAAATATAGACCGGCTGATGTGAAATCAGAAGGTGTCAATGAGCGTATATAAAAACTTCAATGTTGAATACTTTTGGTCAGAAATATATTCCGTCGGTCAAATATGAACTACTGTCTGGCTTAATTAATCTCAGATGGAGTCAATAATTAGGTCTAAAATGGACTTCTCTATGGCGGAAATAAAATCAGAAAGAGTCAATGAGTATCTATAGAAAGTTCAAGATCAAGCGCTCTTAGGCCAGAAATATGTTTCTAAGGTCAAATATGGACTACTGTCTGTCTTATGTAACACCAGAAAAAGTCAATAAGTCTGTATAGATATTTCATCATCAAAGGCTAATTTGCAAGAAATTTGTTCAGTAGGTCACAAATGGGTTCATACATGACTGAAGTAGCATCAGAATGAGTCAATGAGTATGTATTGAAAGGTGAAGATTGAGTACCAATTTGACAGAAATATGTCCATTAGGTCAAATACGCAACTCTCTGTGGCTGACATATCATCAGAAGGAGTCAATGACTTTATATAAAAAGTTCATCATCAAGGACTAATTTGCCAGAAATTTGTTCAGTAGGTCAAAATGGGTTCATATTTGACTCAAGAAAGATCAGAGTGAATCAATGAATATGTAATGAAAGGCCAAGAGTACTTTTGGCCTGTATGGACTACAGTATGGCTGATGTGACATCAGAATGGCGTCAGTATGTATATATATAAAAAGTCAGTTGGTCTTACATGGAGTTCTGTATGGGTGAAGTCAAATCAGAAAGAGTCAAAGATTATACATAGAAAGTTCAAGATCGAGCGCACTTAGGCCAGAAATATGGTCCTTGGGTCAAATATGTCCTACTGTCTGTCAACCCAGAATCAATAAGTCTGTATAGAAATTTCATCATCAAGGAGTAATTTGCCAGAAATTTGTTCAGTAGGTCAAAATGGCTTCATATATGGCTCAAGAAACACATCAGAGTGAATCAATGAGTGTGTATTGAAAGTTCAAGATGGAGTCATTCTCGGCCAGAATTATGGTCATTAGGTCAAATATGCAATACTCTACGGCTCAAGTAACATCAGAGTGAGGCCTGTATATAAAGTTCATGATTGAGGACTCTTGGGACTGTAAAAGTTTAATCGTCTAAAATGGACTCTTGTAAAGCTGAAGGAAATAAAACAGGAGTCAATGACTATGAATGGAAAGTTCAAGATCGAGGACTAATTACCCAGAAATATGTTCAGTATGCCTAATATGGACTTCTTTATGGGTGAAGTAACATCAGAAGGAGTCAATAGTCATGTATGAAAAGTTCAAGTTTGAGAACTCTTTGGTCAGCAATATGACCTTTAGGTCAAATTTGCAGTATTCTATGGCTGACTTATCATCAGATGGAGTCAATGAGTATATATAGAAAGTTCATGATCGAGGACTTGTTTGCCAGAAATATGTCCATTATGTCAAATATGCAATACTCTGTGGCTGAAGTAACATCAAAATGAGGCATGTATACAAAGTTCATGATCGAGGACTTTTGGGACCGAAAAACTTTAATCAAGTCTAAAATGGGTCAAGATTGGGCCAGAAATATGTTCAGTAGGTCCGGCTGATGTGAAATCAGAAGGTGTCAATGAGCGTATATAAAAACTTCAATGTTGAATACTTTTGGTCAGAAATATATTCCGTCGGTCAAATATGAACTACTGTCTGGCTTAATTAATCTCAGATGGAGTCAATAATTAGGTCTAAAATGGACTTCTGTATGGCGGAAATAAAATCAGAAAGAGTCAATGAGTATCTATAGAAAGTTCAAGATCAAGCGCTCTTAGGCCGAAAATATGTTTCTAAGGTCAAATATGGACTACTGTCTGTCTTATGTAACACCAGAAAAAGTCAATAAGTCTGTATAGATATTTCATCATCAAAGGCTAATTTGCAAGAAATTTGTTCAGTAGGTCACAAATGGGTTCATACATGACTGAAGTAGCATCAGAATGAGTCAATGAGTATGTATTGAAAGGTGAAGATTGAGTACCAATTTGACAGAAATATATCCATTAGGTCAAATACGCAATTCTCTGTGGCTGACATATCATCAGAAGGAGTCAATGACTTTATATAAAAAGTTCATCATCAAGGACTAATTTGCCAGAAATTTGTTCAGTAGGTCAAAATGGCTTCATATATGGCTCAAGAAACATCAGAGTGAATCAATGAGTGTGTATTGAAAGTTCAAGATGGAGTCATTTTCGGCCAGAATTATGGTCATTAGGTCAAATATGCAATACTCTACGGCTCAAGTAACATCAGAGTGAGGCCTGTATATAAAGTTCATGATTGAGGAGTCTTGGGACTGTAAAAGTTTAATCGTCTAAAATGGACTCTTGTAAAGCTGAAGGAAATAAAACAGGAGTCAATGACTATGAATGGAAAGTTCAAGATCGAGGACTAATTACCCAGAAATATGTTCAGTATGCCTAATATGGACTTCTTTATGGGTGAAGTAACATCAGAAGGAGTCAATAGTCATGTATGAAAAGTTCAAGTTTGAGAACTCTTTGGTCAGCAATATGACCTTTAGGTCAAATTTGCAGTATTCTATGGCTGACTTATCATCAGATGGAGTCAATGAGTATATATAGAAAGTTCATGATCGAGGACTTGTTTGCCAGAAATATGTCCATTATGTCAAATATGCAATACTCTGTGGCTGAAGTAACATCAAAATGAGGCATGTATACAAAGTTCATGATCGAGGACTTTTGGGACCGAAAAACTTTAATCAAGTCTAAAATGGGTCAAGATTGGGCCAGAAATATGTTCAGTAGGTCCGGCTGATGTGAAATCAGAAGGTGTCAATGAGCGTATATAAAAACTTCAATGTTGAATACTTTTGGTCAGAAATATATTCCGTCGGTCAAATATGAACTACTGTCTGGCTTAATTAATCTCAGATGGAGTCAATAATTAGGTCTAAAATGGACTTCTTTATGGCGGAAATAAAATCAGAAAGAGTCAATGAGTATCTATAGAAAGTTCAAGATCAAGCGCTCTTAGGCCAGAAATATGTTTCTAAGGTCAAATATGGACTACTGTCTGTCTTATGTAACACCAGAAAAAGTCAATAAGTCTGTATAGATATTTCATCATCAAAGGCTACTTTGCAAGAAATTTGTTCAGTAGGTCAAAAATGGGTTCATACATGACTGAAGTAGCATCAGAATGAGTCAATGAGTATGTATTGAAAGGTGAAGATTGAGTACCAATTTGACAGAAATATGTCCATTAGGTCAAATACGCATTTCTCTGTGGCTGACATATCATCAGAAGGAGTCAATGACTTTATATAAAAAGTTCATCATCAAGGACTAATTTGCCAGAAATTTGTTCAGTAGGTCAAAATGGGTTCATATTTGACTCAAGCAAGATCAGAGTGAATCAATGAATATGTAATGAAAGGCCAAGAGTACTTTTGGCCTGTATGGACTACAGTATGGCTGATGTAACATCAGAATGGCGTCAGTATGTATATATATATAAAAGTCAGGAGGTCTT
Source organism: Chanodichthys erythropterus (assembly GCF_024489055.1). Lineage (NCBI taxonomy): Eukaryota > Metazoa > Chordata > Actinopteri > Cypriniformes > Xenocyprididae > Chanodichthys > Chanodichthys erythropterus. The sequence continues at coordinate 41,186,287 of NC_090241.1, read as the reverse complement.
ACATGGAGTTCTGTATGGGTGAAGTCAAATCAGAAAGAGTCAAAGATTATACATAGAAAGTTCAAGATCAAGCGCACTTAGGCCAGAAATATGTTCCTTGGGTCAGATATGGCCTGCTGTCTGTCTACCCAGAATCAATAAGTCTGTATAGAAATTTCATCATCAAGGAGTAATTTGCCAGAAATTTGTTCAGTAGGTCAAAATGGCTACATATATGGCTGATGTGACATCAGAATGGCGTCAGTTTGTTTATATATAAAAAGTCAGTTGGTATTACATGGAGTTCTGTATGGGTGAAGTAAAATCAGAAAGAGTCAAAGATTATACATAGAAAGTTCAAGATCAAGCGTACTTAGGCCAGAAATATGTTCCTTGGGTCAACTATGGCCTGCTGTCTGTCTACCCAGAATCAATAAGTCTGTATAGAAATTTCATCATCAAGGAGTAATTTGCCAGAAATTTGTTCAGTAGGTCAAAATGGCTACATATATGGTTGATGTGACATCAGAATGGCGTCAGTATGTATATATATAAAAAGTCAGTTGGTCTTACATGGAGTTCTGTATGGGTGAAGTCAAATCAGAAAGAGTCAAAGATTATACATAGAAAGTTCAAGATCGAGCACCCTTAGGCCAGAAATATGTTCCTTGGGTCAAATATGTCCTACTGTCTGTCTACCCAGAATCAATAAGTCTGTATAGAAATTTCATCATCAAGGAGTAATTTGCCAGAAATTTGTTCAGTAGGTCAAAATGGTTTCATATATGGCTCAAGAAACATCAGAGTGAATCAATGAGTGTGTATTGAAAGTTCAAGATGGAGTCATTTTCGGCCAGAATTATGGTCATTAGGTCAAATATGCAATACTCTACGGCTCAAGTAACATCAGAGTGAGGCCTGTATATAAAGTTCATGATTGAGGACTCTTGGGACTGTAAAAGTTTAATCGTCTAAAATGGACTCTTGTAAAGCTGAAGGACATAAAACAGGAGTCAATGACTATGAATGGAAAGTTCAAGATCGAGGACTAATTACCCAGAAATATGTTCAGTATGCCTAATATGGACTTCTTTATGGGTGAAGTAACATCAGAAGGAGTCAATAGTCATGTATGAAAAGTTCAAGTTTGAGAACTCTTTGGTCAGCAATATGACCTTTAGGTCAAATTTGCAGTATTCTATGGCTGACTTATCATCAGATGGAGTCAATGAGTATATATAGAAAGTTCATGATCGAGGACTTGTTTGCCAGAAATATGTCCATTATGTCAAATATGCAATACTCTGTGGCTGAAGTAACATCAAAATGAGGCATGTATACAAAGTTCATGATCGAGGACTTTTGGGACCGAAAAACTTTAATCAAGTCTAAAATGGGTCAAGATTGGGCCAGAAATATGTTCAGTAGGTCAAATATAGACCGGCTGATGTGAAATCAGAAGGTGTCAATGAGCGTATATAAAAACTTCAATGTTGAATACTTTTGGTCAGAAATATATTCCGTCGGTCAAATATGAACTACTGTCTGGCTTAATTAATCTCAGATGGAGTCAATAATTAGGTCTAAAAAGGACTTCTCTATGGCGGAAATAAAATCAGAAAGAGTCAATGAGTATCTATAGAAAGTTCAAGATCAAGCGCTCTTAGGCCAGAAATATGTTTCTAAGGTCAAATATGGACTACTGTCTGTCTTATGTAACACCAGAAAAAGTCAATAAGTCTGTATAGATATTTCATCATCAAAGGCTAATTTGCAAGAAATTTGTTCAGTTGGTCACAAATGGGTTCATACATGACTGAAGTAGCATCAGAATGAGTCAATGAGTATGTATTGAAAGGTGAAGATTGAGTACCAATTTGACAGAAATATGTCCATTAGGTCAAATACGCAATTCTCTGTGGCTGACATATCATCAGAAGGAGTCAATGACTTTATATAAAAAGTTCATCATCAAGGACTAATTTGCCAGAAATTTGTTCAGTAGGTCAAAATGGGTTCATATTTGACTCAAGAAAGATCAGAGTGAATCAATGAATATGTAATGAAAGGCCAAGAGTACTTTTGGCCTGTATGGACTACAGTATGGCTGATGTGACATCAGAATGGCGTCAGTATGTATATATATAAAAAGTCAGTTGGTCTTACATGGAGTTCTGTATGGGTGAAGTCAAATCAGAAAGAGTCAAAGATTATACATAGAAAGTTCAAGATCGAGCGCACTTAGGCCAGAAATATGGTCCTTGGGTCAAATATGTCCTACTGTCTGTCAACCCAGAATCAATAAGTCTGTATAGAAATTTCATCATCAAGGAGTAATTTGCCAGAAATTTGTTCAGTAGGTCAAAATGGCTTCATATATGGCTCAAGAAACATCAGAGTGAATCAATGAGTGTGTATTGAAAGTTCAAGATGGAGTCATTTTCGGCCAGAATTATGGTCATTAGGTCAAATATGCAATACTCTACGGCTCAAGTAACATCAGATTGAGGCCTGTATATAAAGTTCATGATTGAGGACTCTTGGGACTGTAAAAGTTTAATCGTCTAAAATGGACTCTTGTAAAGCTGAAGGAAATAAAACAGGAGTCAATGACTATGAATGGAAAGTTCAAGATCGAGGACTAATTACCCAGAAATATGTTCAGTATGCCTAATATGGACTTCTTTATGGGTGAAGTAACATCAGAAGGAGTCAATAGTCATGTATGAAAAGTTCAAGTTTGAGAACTCTTTGGTCAGCAATATGACCTTTAGGTCAAATTTGCAGTATTCTATGGCTGACTTATCATCAGATGGAGTGAATGAGTATATATAGAAAGTTCATGATCGAGGACTTGTTTGCCAGAAATATGTCCATTATGTCAAATATGCAATACTCTGTGGCTGAAGTAACATCAAAATGAGGCATGTATACAAAGTTCATGATCGAGGACTTTTGGGACCGAAAAACTTTAATCAAGTCTAAAATGGGTCAAGATTGGGCCAGAAATGTGTTCAGTAGGTCCGGCTGATGTGAAATCAGAAGGTGTCAATGAGCGTATATAAAAACTTCAATGTTGAATACTTTTGGTCAGAAATATATTCCGTCGGTCAAATATGAACTACTGTCTGGCTTAATTAATCTCAGATGGAGTCAATAATTAGGTCTAAAATGGACTTCTCTATGGCGGAAATAAAATCAGAAAGAGTCAATGAGTATCTATAGAAAGTTCAAGATCAAGCGCTCTTAGGCCGAAAATATGTTTCTAAGGTCAAATATGGACTACTGTCTGTCTTATGTAACACCAGAAAAAGTCAATAAGTCTGTATAGATATTTCATCATCAAAGGCTAATTTGCAAGAAATTTATTCAGTAGGTCACAAATGGGTTCATACATGACTGAAGTAGCATCAGAATGAGTCAATGAGTATGTATTGAAAGGTGAAGATTGAGTACCAATTTGACAGAAATATATCCATTAGGTCAAATACGCAATTCTCTGTGGCTGACATATCATCAGAAGGAGTCAATGACTTTATATAAAAAGTTCATCATCAAGGACTAATTTGCCAGAAATTTGTTCAGTAGGTCAAAATGGCTTCATATATGGCTCAAGAAACATCAGAGTGAATCAATGAGTGTGTATTGAAAGTTCAAGATGGAGTCATTTTCGGCCAGAATTATGGTCATTAGGTCAAATATGCAATACTCTACGGCTCAAGTAACATCAGAGTGAGGCCTGTATATAAAGTTCATGATTGAGGACTCTTGGGACCGTAAAAGTTTAATCGTCTAAAATGGACTCTTGTAAAGCTGAAGGACATAAAACAGGAGTCAATGACTATGAATGGAAAGTTCAAGATCGAGGACTAATTACCCAGAAATATGTTCAGTATGCCTAATATGGACTTCTTTATGGGTGAAGTAACATCAGAAGGAGTCAATAGTCATGTATGAAAAGTTCAAGTTTGAGAACTCTTTGGTCAGCAATATGACGTTTAGGTAAATTTGCAGTATTCTATGGCTGACTTATCATCAGATGGAGTCAATGAGTATATATAGAAAGTTCATGATCGGGGACTTGTTTGCCAGAAATATGTCCATTATGTCAAATATGCAATACTCTGTGGCTGAAGTAACATCAAAATGAGGCATGTATACAAAGTTCATGATCGAGGACTTTTGGGACCGAAAAACTTTAATCAAGTCTAAAATGGGTCAAGATTGGGCCAGAAATATGTTCAGTAGGTCAAATATAGACCGGCTGATGTGAAATCAGAAGGTGTCAATGAGCGTATATAAAAACTTCAATGTTGAATACTTTTGGTCAGAAATATATTCCGTCGGTCGGGGGGGCGCTGCTGAGCGGGGGGGCGCTGCTGAGCTCTAATGGAGTAAGACGTGAGTTTGGAAGCTCCTGCCGATTTTGATTAATATTGTAATTCTTTTGCGCTTTTTCGACACATATTCAGCATAGTCTTGCTCCGCTGATTTTTTTTTTGTTAGGAAGTCTAACTCTGGATTGCGTAAGATGGCTGGAAAGAACTCTAAAACTCGCAAAACCATTCAGACACAACTGCGGCCTAGTCCTCAATTCGCGACCACACCCTCAAGTGGGTCATCTGTTGCTTCAGAGGTCGAGGGCGCCTCGGCGCATGCTAACCTTGACATCGATGCACTTAAGCTTGAGTTGTTGGCCTCGGTGAGGAAAGAGATTGCTGATATTTTTAAAAAGGAACTCCAGGATACACTCGGGGATGCTCTGCCTACTATTAGGCTCGACCTGCAAGCGGTAAAGTCACAGCTGGCGAATGATAAAGCTGCTACCGAGGCTACCATGTCCAAGCTTAAAGGTACGGTTGGAGAAATGGAGCATGCACTCACTGAGTGCTCCGATGACATCGCCGAGATGAAAACTACTATCGAGTGCCTCACAGCTAGCGTAGCCAAGCTGGAAAATAAATGTGAAGACTTGGAGTCCAGATCACGGCGCAACAACGTTAGGATAGTGGGAGTACCGGAGGGCCCTGACACCTGTACCACTGCAGCTGTGGCCGCCTTGCTGAAGGAAGCGTTCAATCTGGAAAAGGAGCCGCTTTTGGACCGGTCCCACCGGACCCTCCAACCCAAACCCAAGCCTGGTGACCGTCCGCGAGCCATTGTATGCAGGTTTCATTATCACAGTGACTGTATGGACATTCTGCGCCGCGCTAGAGAGCTCCGACAGATTAAAGTCAGAGGCGTGACCGTCTCAGTCTTCCCTGACCACACCGCCAAGATAGCTCGGGCTCGGGCTGCATTCAATGAGGTCAGACGCCAACTTCGTGGCATTGATGGTGCGCGTTATGGTCTGTTTCATCCAGCGCGACTTCGCATCACGTACAACGGTGTTGAGAAGGATTTCGTTTCTGCGGAGGAAGCCAGCGACTTTGTCAAAACTTTGGTTCCTGGGTGAGCTTCAATAGCTTTTCAGATCTGTTCTACTCCAGTCTTAAATCTCTATTTGTTCAGTATTAGATGTTTTTCTGGCTTGCTACACTTACTAAATTAGTGTAATTTTGGTCTGTTTGTAGCAGGTACATTTTTATTTTATTTATATTTATTTTCCTCAACCTTACTGGACATTGTTAACAAGACTATACCATATTTTGTATTTTCTCATTTTATGGCTTTTGCATCTATTTGCGCAAGACTGAGGACTTACTGTTATTTGTTTATTTGTATTTTCACGTGCGTTACAGTATTCATGCGCATTTGTTAATGTTGAGATCGGCGGGAGTTTTTTCTTTTCTCTCTCGCTTTTGCTGGTTCGGCATGATCTCCGGGTTGTTCAACACTATTGTGGACAACTTGTGGTTATTGTGGGAAACACTGCTGTCTCCTTTGTTCTGGGGTTACATGGGGACTTTGGGTGTATTTGTGTTTAAGGGATTGTTGGGGTGGGGGGTGGGGAGGGTGTTTCACCTCGGCTCTGTATGACCATTTTAATTTTTTTTTATTCAGATGGTTAATGACAATATATATCCCAGCACTGCTGGGTCAGGCACACCTCTCAGATTTATCAGTTGGAATATACGTGGTATGGGTAATCCTGTTAAGAGATCTAAGGTTTTTGCGCATTTGAAACGTTTAAACTCTGATTTAGTATTTTTGCAGGAGACTCACCTTCGTGTTAAAGATCAGTGTAGGTTACATTGCCCCTGGGTAGGCCAAGTCTTCCACTCAAATTTTAATTCAAAAGCAAGGGGGTCGCCATTTTAATTAACAAAAAAGTTCAGTTCTCATCCACTGATGTTATTGCTGATAGGAATGGCAGATATCTCATAGTTGCTGGGACCCTGATGCAAAAAAAGGTTTTGTTGGTAAACGTATACGCCCCGAACTTCGATGATGTTGAATTCGCTAACAGATTTCTGAGTAACATCCCCTTCTTGAACACACACTTGCTGATCCTTGGTGGGGATCTAAATTGTGTTTTTGACCCAATCTTGGATCGGTCTAATCCTCGAAATCTGACTCGATCTGTTATGTCTAAAGCATTTTCTGATTTTATGGAACAGAATAGTCTTATTGATCCATGGAGATCCCGTAACCCATCTATTAAAAAATTCTCTTTCTTTTCCCAGGTGCACCATTCATACTCTAGAATTGATTACTTTTTTATTGATAGTACACTTAATTCATGTGTTAATTCTTCTGACTATTTAGGTATTGTAATATCTGACCATTCACCTTTATTATTAGATATTCAACTCTCTGATTATAAACCTAGCCCACCACTTTGGAGATTTAACTCTCTTCTTTTGGCAGACAAAGAATTCTGTGAACTCATTTCAAACTCTATTGATGAGTTCTTGTCTTTTAATCACAATGACTCCTCTTCGTATTCATTGCTGTGGGAAACACTTAAATGTTACCTGAGAGGTCAAATTATTTCTTACTCTGCTCTTTCTAATAAAAAGATTAATGGTAAGCTTAATGCACTTACATCTGTGATTAGTAACCTTGATCAGAAATATGCATTGAACCCTTCTCCAGAACTACTCAAGCAGCGTCTCGATTTGCAAGCAGAATTTGATCTTATTTCAACTAAAGAGGCAGAGCGCTTGCTACTACGTAGCCGTGGCTCATACTACGAACATGGTGAAAAGGCAAGTCGTTTACTGGCACATCAGATACGACGACAGGCCACTTCCCGCTTGATACCTACTATTAAAAACACTTGTGACACTATTACTGCAGACCCCTTAGAAATTAATGCTACTTTTAAATCATTTTACTCTTTATTATATAAATCTGAATTTCCTACTGATAACACCAAAATGAATACATTTCTACAGAATCTTTCGAACCCTGTCATTGATTCTATTACTGCCATGCAAATGGACTCTCCACTCTCTCTTGAAGAAGTATTAAATGCAATTAATGTCATGCAATCTAATAAAGCCCCAGGCCCCGACGGGTTTCCGATTGAATTTTTTAAAAAATTTACTGGCAAATTGGCACCATTACTTTTATCCGTATTCACTGAATCCCTGGAAAGTGGTTCTTTACCACCAACCATGACACAAGCCACTATTGCTCTCCTTCTCAAAAAGGACAAAGATTCAACCTCCTGTGGGTCTTACAGACCATTGTCTTTGCTTAATGCTGATGTCAAGGTATTGGCTAAGGTAATTGCATCCCGCTTAGAGAAAGTGCTTCCTCATATTATATCCGAAGAGCAAAATGGTTTTATAAAGGGACGTCAATTGTTTTTTAATACCCGTACACTTTTCAATATAATTTACTCTAAACACTCTGCTGAACTTCCTGAGCTTGTGATTTCTTTGGACGCCGAGAAGGCATTTGATAGGGTAGAGTGGGAGTACTTGTTTGCAGTTTTAAAAAAATTTGGATTTGGTGAAAATTTTATTTCTTGGATTCGCCTCCTCTATTCATCTCCTAAGGCCAGTGTTCATACTAATGATGTTTATTCTGATTATTTTACCCTTGAACGGGGAACTCGCCAAGGGTGTCCCTTATCACCTTTGCTCTTTGCTATTGCTATCGAACCTCTGTCAATTACATTAAGATCTTCCCCTTTATTCAAAGGAATCATCCGTAATAGAACTGAATATAAACTATCATTGTATGCGGATGATTTGCTATTGTATATATCTGATCCTTCACTCTCTATCCCTGCTGTTTTAAGTATTCTGGAGAACTTCAGCTCTTTTTCAGGTTATAAATTAAATTTGGAGAAAAGTGAGTGTTTTCCCATTAATACTGCAGCATGTCATATGCAACAGTCAGATTTGCCTTTTCGATTTAGTCCATCAGGGTTCAAATACCTCGGTGTCAACGTGACTCGTTCTTTGTCTAGCCTTGCTTCTGCGAATTTCACTCCTCTTATCTCTAAGATTACAACCAATATTCAAAGATGGGGTAACCTTCCCCTTTCTTTAATCGGCAAGATCAATGTTGTTAAAATGAATATTTTACCAAAATTTATATTCTTATTCCAGTCAATTCCTCTTTTTCTGCCAAAGGATTTTTTTGACGCACTTGATAAGTTAATTTGTTCTTTTATTTGGGGTGGAAAACCACCTAGGATTCGTAAAACTCTACTGCAGAGATGCAGACTTAGTGGGGGACTAGCATTACCTAATTTTTTAAATTACTATTGGGCGGCTCACATTCATAAACTTTGCTACTGGTTAAATTCCCCCGGATCCTCTTGGTGTAAATTGGAACTATCATCCTGTAAGGGATCTTCTGTACCTGCTTTACTTTATACCTCTTTACCCACAACACCTTCTCTATATACCGATAATCAAGTGGTTCTTAACACGCTCAAAATCTGGTATCAATTTAGACGACACTTTAAATTTGTAAATGGTTCTTCCTTGGGTCCTATCAATGACAACCACTTATTTCCCCCATCGCTTTCGGATTCGACATTTTCACTGTGGTATGACAAGGGTATTACACAATTTAGAGATTTATATGTAGACGGTGTCTTCGACAGTTTTACCAATTTGTCATCTCGCTATGAACTCCCTGCTAGTCATTTGTTTCGCTATTTTCAAACTCGTAATTTTGTCGCTAAGTGTTTCCCTAATTTCCCCTCTTTACCTCCAGAGCATTGCTGGGAAACCATGCTTTCATTTGTCTCTCATAACAGAGGAATCATTTCTAGGCTGTATGACATTATTTTAGCTTTTAGCGATGATTCAAATGACAAACTTAAGCGTACATGGGAAAGGGAACTGGGAATACAAATTCAGGAGGAGTCCTGGGAACAGGCCACAGAGAGGATACGTTCTACCACGACTTGTGCTCGTCTTGGACTTATTCAGTTTAAGGTCTTACATAGGGTACATTTTTCTAAACTTAGACTATCTGAAATATATCCAGACGTGGAAGACAAATGCGATAAATGTCATGGCTCACCTTGTCATCTTAGCCACATGTTTTTTTTTTGTCCTGATTTGAAAGATTTTTGGCTGGGTTATTTTAATATTATGTCCTCTGTTCTTGGGGTAAATCTCCAACCTTGTCCTCTGATTGCTATATTTGGAATTCCTGACCCCTCACTTGCACTTAACCCTACACAAAAGGACATCATAGCTTTTACATCTTTACTAGCAAGGCGTTCTTTATTGTTACACTGGAAGTCAGCTAAATATCCTTCTGTCTCCCGATGGCTCAGAGACGTCATGTATTTTTTAAAACTTGAGAAAATTAAATACACGTTGAGAGGATGTACAGACAAATTTTTCCTTAAATGGCAACCTTTTATTTCCTATTTCACTGATTTAGTGGTATTACCCAATTGAATGTGTGCCTTTTTTTTTTTTTTTTTAAATTAATTAATTAATTAATTTATTTTTTATTGTACTGGTTGCATTGCATAAATAACCAGTAATATGTGTGTTGGTCGTGGTGTGCCAAGGGTGTGGGGGGGTTGTTCATTGTTTACTATAGTACTTTGTGATCCATTGTAATTATTTTCTCCTTCATTTTGATCAAAGTGTTTTTTGGTTTGTTTTTGATTATGCATATTTTTATGCGTATGTGTATATGTGTCCATTTACATATTTATGTATGTTTAAAGAGGGAGAAAAAAAAGGGGAAAAAAAAAAAAAAAAAAGGATAAATTGTATCTGTGAATGGAAATATTGTATTGTTTTGCTTTTCCCAATAAAAAGAAAGTAAAAAAAAAAAAAAAAAAAGAAATATATTCCGTCGGTCAAATATGAACTACTGTCTGGCTTAATTAATCTCAGATGGAGTCAATAATTAGGTCTAAAATGGACTTCTCTATGGCGGAAATAAAATCAGAAAGAGTCAATGAGTATCTATAGAAAGTTCAAGATCAAGCGCTCTTAGGCCAGAAATATGTTTCTAAGGTCAAATATGTCTGTCTGTCTTATGTAACACCAGAAAAAGTCAATAAGTCTGTATAGATATTTCATCATCAAAGGCTAATTTGCAAGAAATTTGTTCAGTAGGTCACAAAAGGGTTCATACATGACTGAAGTAGCATCAGAATGAGTCAATGAGTATGTATTGAAAGGTGAAGATTGAGTACCAATTTGACAGAAATATATCCATTAGGTCAAATACGCAATTCTCTGTGGCTGACATATCATCAGAAGGAGTCAATGACTTTATATAAAAAGTTCATCATCAAGGAGTAATTTGCCAGAAATTTGTTCAGTAGGTCAAAATGGCTTCATATATGGCTCAAGAAACACATCAGAGTGAATCAATGAGTGTGTATTGAAAGTTCAAGATGGAGTCATTCTCGGCCAGAATTATGGTCATTAGGTCAAATATGCAATACTCTACGGCTCAAGTAACATCAGAGTGAGGCCTGTATATAAAGTTCATGATTGAGGACTCTTGGGACTGTAAAAGTTTAATCGTCTAAAATAGACTCTTGTAAAGCTGAAGGAAATAAAACAGGAGTCAATGACTATGAATGGAAAGTTCAAGATCAAGGACTAATTACCCAGAAATATGTTCAGTATGCCTAATATGGGCTTCTTTATGGGTGAAGTAACATCAGAAGGAGTCAATAGTCATGTATGAAAAGTTCAAGTTTGAGAACTCTTTGGTCAGCAATATGACCTTTAGGTCAAATTTGCAGTATTCTATGGCTGACTTATCATCAGATGGAGTCAATGAGTATATATAGAAAGTTCATGATCGAGGACTTGTTTGCCAGAAATATGTCCATTATGTCAAATATGCAATACTCTGTGGCTGAAGTAACATCAAAATGAGGCATGTATACAAAGTTCATGATCGAGGACTTTTGGGACCGAAAAACTTTAATCAAGTCTAAAATGGGTCAAGATTGGGCCAGAAATATGTTCAGTAGGTCCGGCTGATGTGAAATCAGAAGGTGTCAATGAGCGTATATAAAAACTTCAATGTTGAATACTTTTGGTCAGAAATATATTCCGTCTGTCAAATATGAACTACTGTCTGGCTTAATTAATCTCAGATGGAGTCAATAATTAGGTCTAAAATGGACTTCTGTATGGCGGAAATAAAATCAGAAAGAGTCAATGAGTATCTATAGAAAGTTCAAGATCAAGCGCTCTTAGGCCAGAAATATGTTTCTAAGGTCAAATATGGACTACTGTCTGTCTTATGTAACACCAGAAAAAGTCAATAAGTCTGTATAGATATTTCATCATCAAAGGCTAATTTGCAAGAAATTTGTTCAGTAGGTCACAAATGGGTTCATACATGACTGAAGTAGCATCAGAATGAGTCAATGAGTATGTATTGAAAGGTGAAGATTGAGTACCAATTTGACAGAAATATGTCCATTAGGTCAAATACGCAATTCTCTGTGGCTGACATATCATCAGAAGGAGTCAATGACTTTATATAAAAAGTTCATCATCAAGGACTAATTTGCCAGAAATTTGTTCAGTAGGTCAAAATGGGTTCATATTTGACTCAAGCAAGATCAGAGTGAATCAATGAATATGTAATGAAAGGCCAAGAGTACTTTTGGCCTGTATGGACTACAGTATGGCTGATGTGACATCAGAATGGCGTCAGTATGTATATATATAAAAGTCAGTAGGTCTTACATGGAGTTCTGTATGGGTGAAGTAAAATCAGAAAGAGTCAAAGATTATACATAGAAAGTTCAAGATCAAGCGCACTAAGGCCAGAAATATGTTCCTTGGGTCAAATATGGCCTGCTGTCTGTCTACCCAGAATCAATAAGTCTGTATAGAAATTTCATCATCAAGGAGTAATTTGCCAGAAATTTGTTCAGTAGGTCAAAATGGCTTCATATATGGCTCAAGAAACATCAGAGTGAATCAATGAATATGTAATGAAAGGCCAAGAGTACTTTTGGCCTGTTTGGACTACAGTATGGCTGATGTGACATCAGAATGGCGTCAGTATGTATATATATAAAGGTCAGTAGGTCTTACATGGAGTTCTGTATGGGTGAAGTCAAATCAGAAAGAGTCAAAGATTATACATAGAAAGTTCAAGATCAAGCGCACTTAGGCCAGAAATATGTTCCTTGGGTCAAATATGGCCTGCTGTCTGTCTACCCATAATCAATTAGTCTGTATAGAAATTTCATCATCAAGGAGTAATTTGCCAGAAATTTGTTCAGTAGGTCAAAATGGCTACATATATGGTTGATGTGACATCAGAATGGCGTCAGCATGTATATATATAAAAAGTCAGTTGGTCTTACATGGAGTTCTGTATAGGTGAAGTCAAATCAGAAAGAGTCAAAGATTATACATAGAAAGTTCAAGATCGAGCACACTTAGGCCAGAAATATGTTCCTTGGGTCAAATATGTCCTACTGTCTGTCTACCCAGAATCAATAAGTCTGTATAGAAATTTCATCATCAAGGAGTAATTTGCCAGAAATTTGTTCAGTAGGTCAAAATGGCTTCATATATGGCTCAAGAAACATCAGAGTGAATCAATGAGTGTGTATTGAAAGTTCAAGATGGAGTCATTTTCGGCCAGAATTATGGTCATTAGGTCAAATATGCAATACTCTACGGCTCAAGTAACATCAGAGTGAGGCCTGCATATAAAGTTCATGATTGAGGACTCTTGGGACTTGTAAAAGTTTAATCGTCTAAAATGGACTGTTGTAAAGCTGAAGGACATAAAACAGGAGTCATTGACTATGAATGGAAAGTTCAAGATCGAGGACTAATTACCCAGAAATATGTTCAGTATGCCTAATATGAACTTCTTTACGGGTGAAGTAACATCAGAAGGAGTCAATAGTCATGTATGAAAAGTTCAAGTTTGAGAACTCTTTGGTCAGCAATATGACCTTTAGGTCAAATTTGCAGTATTCTATGGCTGACTCATCATCAGATGGAGTCAATGAGTATATATAGAAAGTTCATGATCGAGGACTTGTTTGCCAGAAATATGTCCATTATGTCAAATATGCAATACTCTGTGGCTGAAGTAACATCAAAATGAGGCATGTATACAAAGTTCATGATCGAGGACTTTTGGGACCGAAAAACTTTAATCAAGTCTAAAATGGGTCAAGATTGGGCCAGAAATATGTTCAGTAGGTCTGGCTGATGTGAAATCAGAAGGTGTCAATGAGCATATATAAAAACTTCAATGTTGAATACTTTTGGTCAGAAATATATTCCGTCGGTCAAATATGAACTACTGTCTGGCTTAATTAATCTCAGATGGAGTCAATAATTAGGTCTAAAATGGACTTCTGTATGGCGGAAATAAAATCAGAAAGAGTCAATGAGTATCTATAGAAAGTTCAAGATCAAGCGCTCTTAGGCCAGAAATATGTTTCTAAGGTCAAATATGGACTTATTGTCTGTCTTATGTAACACCAGAAAAAGTCAAAAAGTCTGTATAGATATTTCATCATCAAAGACTAATTTGCAAGAAATTTGTTCAGTAGGTCAAAAATAGGTTCATACATGACTGAAGTAGCATTAGAATGAGTCAATGAGTATGTATTGAAAGGTGAAGATTGAGTACCAATTTGACAGAAATATGTCCATTAGGTCAAATACGCAATTCTCTGTGGCTGACATATCATCAAGAAGGAGTCAATGACTTTATATAAAAAGTTCATCATCAAGGACTAATTTGCCAGAAATTTGTTCAGTAGGTCAAAATGGGTTCATAGTTGACTCAAGCAAGATCAGAGTGAATCAATGAATATGTAATGAAAGGCCAAGAGTACTTTTGGCCTGTATGAACTACAGTATGGCTGATGTGACATCAGAATGGCTTCAGTATGTATATATATATAAAAAGTCAGTAGGTCTTATATGGAGATCTATATGGGTGAAGTCAAATCAGAAAGAGTCAAAGATTATACAATGAAAGTTCAAGATCAAGCGCACTTAGGCCAGAAATATGTTCCATGGGTCAAATATGGCCTACTGTCTGTCTATCCAGAATCAATAAGTCTGTATAGAAATTTCATCATCAAGGAGTAATTTGCCAGAAATTTGTTCAGTAGGTCAAAATGGCTTCATATATGGCTCAAGAAACATCAGAGTGAATCAATGAGTGTGTATTGAAAGTTCAAGATGGAGTCATTTTCGGCCAGAATTATGGTCATTAGGTCAAATATGCAATACTCTACGGCTCAAGTAACATCAGAGTGACGCCTGTATATAAAGTTCATAATCGAGGACTCTTGGGACTGTAAAAGTTTAATCAATTCTAAAATGGACTCTTGTAAAGCTGAAGGACATAAAACAGGAGTCAATGACTATGAAAGGAAAGTTCAATAATTAGCCAGAAATATGTTCAGTATGACTAATAGGGACTTCTTTATGGTCGAAGTAACATCAGAAGGAGTCAATAGTCATGTATAAAAAGTTCAAGTTTTAGAACTCTTTGGCCAGCAATATGACATTTAAGTGAAATTTGCAGTATTCTATTGCTGACGTATCTCAGTCAATGAGTATATATAGAAAGTTCATGATCGAGGACTTATTTGCCAGAAACATGTCCATTATGTCAAATATGCAATACTCTACGGCTCAAGTAACATCAGAGTGAGGCCTGTATATAATGTTTATGATCGAGGACAAAAAAATGTGGTCATTAGGTCAAATATGGACTCCAGTAAAGCTGATGTGACATCAGAAGGCGTCAGTAAGTATATGTAAAA
The DNA here is from genome assembly GCF_024489055.1 of Chanodichthys erythropterus. Classification (NCBI taxonomy): domain Eukaryota; kingdom Metazoa; phylum Chordata; class Actinopteri; order Cypriniformes; family Xenocyprididae; genus Chanodichthys; species Chanodichthys erythropterus. The sequence continues at coordinate 41,171,139 of NC_090241.1, read as the reverse complement.
TGTTCAAGATCCAGTATTCCTTGGCCAGAAACATGTCCATTATGTCAAATATGCAATACTCTACGGCTCAAGTAACATCAGAGTGAGGCCTGTATATAAAGTTCATGATCGAGGACTCATGGGACTGTAAAAGTTTAATCAAATTCTAAAATGGACTCTTGTAAAGCTGAAGGAAATAAAACAGGAGTCAATGACTATGAATGGAAAGTTCAAGATCGAGGACTAATTAGCCAGGAATATGTTCAGTATGCCTAATATGGACTTTTTTATGGGTGAAGTAACATCAGAAGGAGTCAATAGTCATGTATGAAAAGTTCAAGTTTGAGAGCTCTTTGGCCAGCAATATGACTTTTAGGTCAAATTTGCAGTATTCTATGGCTGACTTATCATCAGATGGACTCAATCCTTTGCAATAGTTATCTCATTACGCTGTTGCATTGCAACATGTATGATATGCACTGTTTCTAATAACTAACGTTATTGCTGATGCATTGAAGAGATAGACTAGTTGTTTTGAGATGACTGAGCTAACACATCCTTTATGCATTGAAGAGATAACACGTAACAGGCGCATTGTATAAGTTATTCCGTTTCGTTGCGAAGAGAACTCAACAGGTGCTTGTTGCACTGCGTTGCATACAAGAACTAACTCTTTCCTTTGTGCATTGAAGAGAAAACAAATCACATAAGCTGGTGCACTCCAATGCATCAAGAACTGTTTCAGTTCATAGCATACAATAGTTAACTTATTACGCAGTGCATCCTATGCAAAAATTAACGTATTTCTCATGCATTAGAGAGATAACACATAAGTCGTTGTGTTGCGATGAATGAACTAACTCATCCGTTATGCACTGAAGAGATAACACATAACATGTGCATTGCATTGCAGTAAAAAAAAAAGAAGTTAGAACACATGAAAGGTGCTTGTTGCAACTAGTTATGTATCTCTTCAATGCATGAGTAAGAACGTTAGTTATTAGAAACAGTGCATATCTTACATGTTGCAATGCAACAGCGCAATGAGTTAACTATTGCAATGGAAAATGGAATAATTTACTGAAATACCATGCCACATGTTGTGTTATATCTCTTGTGCATAACAGCTGATTAGCTCATGCATAACAAAACAACGAGTTATGTATCTCTTCAATGTTATTTCTTGAATAGGATGCAAGGCAATAGCACATATACTTACACGTTGCAATGCAACAAGCGTAACGAGTTAACTATTGCAAGATAAAATGGAATAACTTATATGTGTTATATCTCAATGCATAACGGCTGAGCTAGCTTATTTAAGCAATGCAATTAAACAGTTCTTGATGCATTGCAAAACAACAACAATGTTATTTGTCTTTTTTTCAGTGCACAAATGAAAGAGTGAATTCTTGTATGCAACGCATAAAGGATGCGCACTGAAACAGTTCTCAATACAATGCAATGCAACGGTATTGTTTTTCTTTGCACAAAGGAAAGCGTTTGATTCTTGTATGCAAGGCAGTGCAAAAAGCACCTGTCGTGTTATTTCTTCACAGCGAAACGGAATCATTTACATGTTATAATGCAGTGCAACAAACACTGCAGTGTAACAAACATCTTCATGTGTTTCACGTTATATGTTATCTCTTCTATGCATGACGAATAGGTCAGCTCTTGTATACAATGCAATGAAACAGCGCATAATTTAGACGTTGCAATGCAACAAGCGTAATAAGTAAACTATTGCAATGGAAAAAGGGGTAACACTGAAAAGCAGTGCACATGTTTTATGTGTTATATCTAAATACATAGCGGCTGAGTTAACTCATTCATCACAAAACAACTGCATGAGCATTCAACAAGCATAGTTCTTGTATAGGATGCAAGGAAACAGCGCAAAAACATGATGCAATGCACTGCAAATGTTATGTGTATGCAATGCAGTGCAACAAGCACCTTTCATATGTTAATGACTACTTCACTGCACAACGGATCAAGTAACTGCAATGCAATACACGTTATTTGTTATTCGTTATTTGTAGTTTCTTGTATAAGATGCAAGGATACAATAGAAAACGGATTAACTTACTGAAATGCTATGCACATGTAATTGTGTCAAATCTCAGTGCATAACGGAATAAGGAATACGTTAGCACTTGTATACGATGTAAGGAAACAGTGCATATCTTACATGTTGTAAATGCTACAGCATTAAAACTTTCTTCCGTGCACAGCGTAATAATTTAACTATTGTATGCAATGCACTGAAATAGTTTTCTCTTCAACGCACAACGAGTTAGTTCCTGTATGCAACAAGCACCAGTCGAGTTATCTCTTCACAGCGAAATGGAATAACACTGAAATGCCTTGCACATGTAATGTGTTATATCTCAGTGCATAACAGCTGAGTTAGCTCATTCATCGCAAAACAACGAATTATGTTTCTCTTCAATGCTTGAGTTGTTGTTGAGTTGTTGTTAGTTGTTGTATAGGATGCAAGGAAACAGTGTATATGTTACATGTTGCAATATGCAAGAGCACATATGTTAATGTTAATTTCTTCTATGCACAGCGTAATAAGTTTTGTATGCAATGCACTGAAACAGTTATTGTATGCAATGCATGAAGCAGTGTTAGCTCTCTGCAATGCAAACAGCATGTTCTATAAATTTCTTTTTTGCACAATAAAAAATAAGTTAATTATTGTGTTTTGTTTTAATGTGTTTTGATTTCTCTTCAATGCACGAGGAAAGTGCAACTAACAATTGTCCATATATTATATCTTCATTACACTACAGATCAAGTTTCTGCAGTATTAATTTCCTCTCTGCATAACGTAATAAGTTAACTATTGTAAGCAATGCAATTAAACAGTTCTTGATGCATTGCAAAACAACAACAATATTTGTCTTTTTTTCAATGCACAAATGAAAGAGTGAGTGCAATTAAACAGTTCTCTCATTGACGCAAAGGTATTGTTTTCTCGTTAATGCACAAAAAGTAAAGAGTTTGATTCTTGTATGCAATGCAATGCAGTGCAACAAGCAACTGTCAGTGCAACAAGCAACAAGCAACAAGCAACTCGACTGGTGCTTGTTGCATTGTGCGTTGAAAAGAAAACTATTTCAGTGCATTGCATACAATAGTTAAATTATTACGCTGTGCACAGAAGACATTTTTAATGCTGTAGCATTTACAACATGTACGATATGCACTGTTTCTTTACATCGTATACAAGTGCTAACGTATTCCTTATTCCGTTATGCACTGAGATTTGACACAATTACATGTGCATAGCATTTCAGTAAGTTAATCCGTTTTCTATTGTATCCTTGCATCCTATACAAGAAACTACAAATAATGAATAACAAAAAACGTGTATTGCATTGCAGTTACTTGATCCATTGTGCAGTGAAGTAGTTATTAACATATGAAAGGTGCTTGTTGCACTGCATTGCATACACAAGTTTTGCAGTGCATTGCATCATGTTTTTGCGCTGTTTCCTTGCATCCTATACAAGAACTAACGTGTTGCTCATGCATTGAGCAACAAGTTGTTTTGTGATGAATAAGCTAACTCAGCCGTTATGCATTTAGATATAACACATGTGCACTGCTTTTCAGTAAGTTACCTCTTTTTCCATTGCAATAGTTAACTTATTACGCTTGTTTTGCATTGCAACGTCTAAATTATGCGCTGTTTCATTGCATTGTATACAAGAGCTGACCTATTCGTCATGCATAGAAGAGATAACACATAACGTGAAACACATGAAGGTGTTTGTTACACTGCAGTGTTTGTTGCACTGCATTGCATACATATAACATGTAAATGATTCCGTTTCGCTGTGAAGAAATAACACGACAAGGTGCTTTTTGCACCGCCTTGAATACAAGAATCAAACTCTTTCCTTTGTGCAGAGAAAACAATACCGTTGCATTGCAATGTATTGAGAACTGTTTCAGTGCGCATCCTTTAAGCGTTGCATACAAGAATTCACTCTTTCATTTGTGCACTGAAAAAAAGACAAATAACATTGTTGTTGTTTTGCAATGCATCAAGAACTGTTTAATTGCAGGTAAGTAGGTTATTCCATTTTATCTTGCAATTGTTAACTCGTTACGCTTGTTGCATTGCAACGTGTAAGTTTATGTGCTATTGCCTTGCATCCTATTCAAGAAATAACATTGAGGAGAAACATAACTCGTTGTTTTGTTATGCATGAGCTAATCAGCTGTTATGCACAAGAGATATAACACAACATGTGGCATGGTATTTCAGTAAATTATTCCATTTTCCATTGCAATAGTTAACTCATTATGCTGTTGCATTGCAACATGTAAGATATGCACTGTTTCTAATAACTAACGTTCTTACTCATGCATTGAAGAGATACATAACTAGTTGTTTTGAGATGAATGAGCTAACACATCCTTTATGCATTGAAGAGATAACACGTAACATGCGCATTGCATAAGTTATTCCGTAGCTGCACTGCGTTGCATACAAAAACTAACTCTTTCCTTTGTGCACTCCAATGCATCAAGAACTGTTTCAGTTCATAGTATGCAATGCAATGTGATTTGTTTTCTCTTCAATGCAGAAAGGGAAAAGTTAGTTCTTGTATGCAAAGCAGTGCAACAAACACCTGTACTCTTCTCCCTTCGCAGCAAAACGGAATAACTTACTGAAATGCAATGCACATGTTATATGTTATCTCTTCAATGCATAACTGATGAGTTAGTTCATTCATTGCAACACAACGAGTTATGTGTTATCTTTTCAATGCATAACGAATACGTCAGTTCTAGTATTCAATTCAACGAAACAGCGCATAAACTTACATGTTGCAATGCAACAGCATAATGAGTTAACTAGTGAGCACATGTATTGATTTCCTCTATGCACAACGTAATAAGTTAACTATTGTAAGCAATGCAATTAAACAGTTTTTGATGCATTGCAAAACAACAACGTTATTTGTTTTTTCTTCAATGCACAAAGGAAAGAGTTAGTTCTTGTATGGAACGCATAAAGCATGAGTAAATTCATCGCAAAACGAGTAATGTATCTCTTCAATGCATGAGCAGTACTTTGGGTTCTTGTACAGGATGCAAGGATGCATAAGCTTACATGGTGCAATGTAAGAGCGTAATAATTAACTATTGTATGTTATGCATTAAAACAGTTCTTGATGCATTGGAATGCACCAGCTTATGTTTTCTCTTCAATGCACAAAGGAAAGAGTTAGTTCTTGTATGCAACGCAGTGTGTTCTAACTTCTTTTTTTTTACTGCAATGCAATGCACATGTTATGTGTTATCTGTTCAGTGCATAACGGATGAGTTAGTTCATTCATCGCAACACAACGACTTATGTGTTATCTCTCTAATGCATGAGAAATACGTTAATTTTTGCATAGGATGCACTGCGTAATAAGTTGTATGCTATGAACTGAAACAGTTCTTGATGCATTGGAGTGCACCAGCTTATGTGATTTGTTTTCTCTTCAATGCACAAAGGAAAGAGTTAGTTCTTGTATGCAACGCAGTGTGTTCTAACTTCTTTTTTTTTTTACTGCAATGCAATGCACATGCTATGTGTTATCTCTTCAGTGCATAACGGATGAGTTAGTTCATTCGTCGCAAAAAAAACGACTTATGTGTTATCTCTCTAATGCATGAGAAATACGTTAATTTTTGCATAGGATGCACTGCGTAATAAGTTAACTATTGTATGCTATGAACTGAAACAGTTCTTGATGCATTGGAGTGCACCAGCTTATGTGATTTGTTTTCTCTTCAATGCACAAAGGAAAGTGTTAGTTCTTGTATGCAACGCAGTGCAACAAGCACCTGTTGAGTTCTCTTCGCAACGAAACGGAATAACTTATACAATGCGCATGTTACGTGTTATCTCTTCAATGCATAAAGGATGTGTTAGCTCAGTCATCTCAAAACAACTAGTCTATCTCTTCAATGCATGAGCAATAACGTTAGTTATTAGAAACAGTGCATATCATACATGTTGCAATGCAACAGCGTAATGAGTTAACTATTGCAATGGATTGACTCCATCTGATGATGTCAGCCATAGAATACTGCAAATTTGACCTAAAAGTCATATTGCTGGCCAAAGAGCTCTCAAACTTGAACTTTTCATACATGACTATTGAATCTTTCTGATGTTACTTCACCCATAAAGAAGTCCATATTAGGCATATTGAACATATTCCTGGCTAATTAGTCCTCGATCTTGAACTTTCCATTCATAGTCATTGACTCCTGTTTTATTTCCTTCAGCTTTACAAGAGTCCATTTTAGACTTGATTAAACTTTTACAGTCCCATGAGTCCTCGATCATGAACTTTATATACAGGCCTCACTCTGATGAATACTGTATCTTGAACATTTTACATATACTTACTGACGCCTTCTGATGTCACATCAGCGTCACATCAGCTTTACTGGAGTCCATATTTGACCTAATGACCACATTTTTTTGTCCTCGATCATGAACTTTATATACAGGCCTCACTCTGATGTTACTTGAGCCGTAGAGTATTGCATATTTGACATAATGGACATGTTTCTGGCAAATAAGTCCTCGATCATGAACTTTTTATATATACTCATTGACTCCATCTGAAGATACGTCAGCAATAGAATACTGTAAATTTCACTTAAATGTCATATTGCTGGCCAAAGAGTTCTCAAACTTGAACTTTTTATACATGACTATTGACTCATTCTGATGTTACTTCACCCATAAAGAAGTCCCTATTAGTCATATTTCTGGCTAATTATTGAACTTTCCTTTCATAGTCATTGACTCCTGTTTTATTTCCTTCAGCTTTACAAGAGTCCATTTTAGAATTGATTAAACTTTTACAGTCCCAAGAGTCCTCGATTATGAACTTTATATACAGGCCTCACTCTGATGTTACTTGAGCCGTAGAGTATTGCATATTTGACCTAATGACCATATTTCTGGCCGAAAATGACTCCATCTTGAACTTTCAATACACACTCATTGATTCACTCAGATGTTTCTTGAGCTATATATGGAGCCATTTTGACCTACTGAACAAATTTCTGGCAAATTACTCCTTGATGATGAAATTTCTATACAGACTCATTGATTCTGGATAGACAGACAGTAGGCCATATTTGACCCAAGGAACATATTTCTGGCCTAAGTGCGATCTACTGAACAAATTTCTGTCAAATTACTCCTTGATGATGAAATTTCTATACAGACTCATTGATTCTGGATAGACAGACAGTAGGCCATATTTGACCCAAGGAACATATTTCTGGCTTAAGTGCGCTTGAGCTTGAACTTTTTATGTATAATCTTTGAGTCTTTCTGATTTGACTTCACCCATACAGAACTCCATATAAGATCTACTGACTTTGTATATATATATATGACATATTTACTGACGCCATTCTGATGTCACATCAGCCATATATGAAGCCATTTTGACCTAGTGAACAAATTTCTGGCAAATTACTCCTTGATGATGAAATTTCTATACAGACTCATTGATTCTGGGTAGACAGACAGTAGGCCATATTTGACCCAAGGAACATATTTTTGGCCTAAGTGCGCTTGATCTTGAACTTTCTATGTATAATCTTTGACTCTTTCTGATTTGACTTCACCCATACAGAACTCCATATAAGACCTACTGACTTTTTATATATATACATACTGACGCCATTCTGATGTCACATCATCCATATACGAACCCATTTTGACCTACTGAACAAATTTCTGGCAAATTATTCAGTGATGATGAAATTTCTATACAGACTCATTGATTCTGGGTAGTCATATTTGACCCATGGAACATATTTCTGGCCTAAGTGCGCTTGATCTTGAACTTTCTATGTATAATCTTTGACTCTTTCTGATTTGACTTCACCCATACAGAACTCCATATAAGACCTACTGACTTTTCATATAAAATATGTTAAGAGGTCTAAAATGGTCTTCTGTATGGCGGAAATAAAATCAGAAAGAGTCAATGTGTATCTATAGAAAGTTCAAGATCAAGCGCTCTTAGGCCAGAAATATGTTTCTAAGGTCAAATATGGACTTATTGTCTGTCTTATGTAACACCTGAAAAAGTCAATAAGTTTGTATAGATATTTCATCATCAAAGACTAATTTGCAAGAAATTTGTTCAGTAGGTCAAAAATGGGTTCATACATGACTGAAGTAGCATCAGAATGAGTCAATGAGTATGTATTGAAAGGTGAAGATTGAGTACCAATTTGACAGAAATATGTCCATTAGGTCAAATACGCAATTCTCTGTGGCTGACATATCATCAGGAGTCAATGACTTTATATAAAAAGTTCATCATCAAGGACTAATTTGCCAGAAATTTGTTCAGTAGGTCAAAATGGGTTCATATATGACTCAAACAAGATCAGAGTGGAATCAATGAATATGTAATGAAAGGCCAAGAGTACTTTTGGCCTGTATGGACTACAGTATGGCTGATGTGACATCAGAATGGCGTCAGTATGTATATATATAAAAAGTCAGTAGGTCTAACATGGAGTTCTGTTTGGGTGAAGTCAAATCAGAAAGAGTCAAAGATTATACATAGAAAGTTCAAGATCGAGCGCACTTAGGCCAGAAATATGTTCCTTGGGTCAAATATGTCCTACTGTCTGTCAACCCAGAATCAATAAGTCTGTATAGAAATTTCATCATCAAGGAGTAATTTGCCAGAAATTTGTTCAGTAGGTCAAAATGGCTACATATATGGCTGATGTGACATCAGAATGGCGTCAGTATGTATATATATAAAAAGTCAGTTGGTCTTACATGGAGTTCTGTATGGGTGAAGTCAAATCAGAAAGAGTCAAAGATTATACATAGAAAGTTCAAGATCAAGCGCACTTAGGCCAGAAATATGTTCCTTGGGTCAAATATGGCCTGCTGTCTGTCTACCCAGAATCAATAAGTCTGTATAGAAATTTCATCATCAAGGAGTAATTTGCCAGAAATTTGTTCAGTAGGTCAAAATGGCTACATATATGGTTGATGTGACATCAGAATGGCGTCAGTATGTATATATATAAGAAGTCAGTTGGTCTTACATGGAGTTCTGTATGGGTGAAGTCAAATCAGAAAGAGTCAAAGATTATACAAAGAAAGTTCAAGATCGAGCACCCTTAGGCCAGAAATATGTTCCTTGGGTCAAATATGTCATACTGTCTGTCTACCCAGAATCAATAAGTCTGTATAGAAATTTCATCATCAAGGAGTAATTTGCCAGAAATTTGTTCAGTAGGTCAAAATGGCTTCATATATGGCTCAAGAAACATCAGAGTGAATCAATGAGTGTGTATTGAAAGTTCAAGATGGAGTCATTTTCGGCCAGAATTATGGTCATTAGGTCAAATATGCAATACTCTACGGCTCAAGTAACATCAGAGTGAGGCCTGTATATAAAGTTCATGATTGAGGACTCTTGGGACTGTAAAAGTTTAATCGTCTAAAATGGACTCTTGTAAAGCTGAAGGACATAAAACAGGAGTCAATGACTATGAATGGAAAGTTCAAGATCGAGGACTAATTACCCAGAAATATGTTCAGTATGCCTAATATGGGCTTCTTTATGGGTGAAGTAACATCAGAAGGAGTCAATAGTCATGTATGAAAAGTTCAAGTTTGAGAACTCTTTGGTCAGCAATATGACCTTTAGGTCAAATTTGCAGTATTCTATGGCTGACTTATCATCAGATGGAGTCAATGAGTATATATAGAAAGTTCATGATCGAGGACTTGTTTGCCAGAAATATGTCTATTATGTCAAATATGCAATACTCTGTGGCTGAAGTAACATCAAAATGAGGCATGTATACAAAGTTCATGATCGAGGACTTTTGGGACCGAAAAACTTTAATCAAGTCTAAAATGGGTCAAGATTGGGCCAGAAATATGTTCAGTAGGTCCGGCTGATGTGAAATCAGAAGGTGTCAATGAGCGTATATAAAAACTTCAATGTTGAATACTTTTGGTCAGAAATATATTCCGTCGGTCAAATATGAACTACTGTCTGGCTTAATTAATCTCAGATGGAGTCAATAATTAGGTCTAAAATGGACTTCTCTATGGCGGAAATAAAATCAGAAAGAGTCAATGAGTATCTATAGAAAGTTCAAGATCAAGCGCTCTTAGGCCGAAAATATGTTTCTAAGGTCAAATATGGACTACTGTCTGTCTTATGTAACACCAGAAAAAGTCAATAAGTCTGTATAGATATTTCATCATCAAAGGCTAATTTGCAAGAAATTTATTCAGTAGGTCACAAATGGGTTCATACATGACTGAAGTAGCATCAGAATGAGTCAATGAGTATGTATTGAAAGGTGAAGATTGAGTACCAATTTGACAGAAATATATCCATTAGGTCAAATACGCAATTCTCTGTGGCTGACATATCATCAGAAGGAGTCAATGACTTTATATAAAAAGTTCATCATCAAGGACTAATTTGCCAGAAATTTGTTCAGTAGGTCAAAATGGCTTCATATATGGCTCAAGAAACATCAGAGTGAATCAATGAGTGTGTATTGAAAGTTCAAGATGGAGTCATTTTCGGCCAGAATTATGGTCATTAGGTCAAATATGCAATACTCTACGGCTCAATTAACATCAGAGTGAGGCCTGTATATAAAGTTCATGATTGAGGAGTCTTGGGACTGTAAAAGTTTAATCGTCTAAAATGGACTCTTGTAAAGCTGAAGGAAATAAAACAGGAGTCAATGACTATGAATGGAAAGTTCAAGATCGAGGACTAATTACCCAGAAATATGTTCAGTATGCCTAATATGGGCTTCTTTATGGGTGAAGTAACATCAGAAGGAGTCAATAGTCATGTATGAAAAGTTCAAGTTTGAGAACTCTTTGGTCAGCAATATGACCTTTAGGTCAAATTTGCAGTATTCTATGGCTGACTTATCATCAGATGGAGTCAATGAGTATATATAGAAAGTTCATGATCGAGGACTTGTTTGCCAGAAATATGTCTATTATGTCAAATATGCAATACTCTGTGGCTGAAGTAACATCAAAATGAGGCATGTATACAAAGTTCATGATCGAGGACTTTTGGGACCGAAAAACTTTAATCAAGTCTAAAATGGGTCAAGATTGGGCCAGAAATATGTTCAGTAGGTCCGGCTGATGTGAAATCAGAAGGTGTCAATGAGCGTATATAAAAACTTCAATGTTGAATACTTTTGGTCAGAAATATATTCCGTCGGTCAAATATGAACTACTGTCTGGCTTAATTAATCTCAGATGGAGTCAATAATTAGGTCTAAAATGGACTTCTTTATGGCGGAAATAAAATCAGAAAGAGTCAATGAGTATCTATAGAAAGTTCAAGATCAAGCGCTCTTAGGCCAGAAATATGTTTCTAAGGTCAAATATGGACTACTGTCTGTCTTATGTAACACCAGAAAAAGTCAATAAGTCTGTATAGATATTTCATCATCAAAGGCTACTTTGCAAGAAATTTGTTCAGTAGGTCAAAAATGGGTTCATACATGACTGAAGTAGCATCAGAATGAGTCAATGAGTATGTATTGAAAGGTGAAGATTGAGTACCAATTTGACAGAAATATGTCCATTAGGTCAAATACGCATTTCTCTGTGGCTGACATATCATCAGAAGGAGTCAATGACTTTATATAAAAAGTTCATCATCAAGGACTAATTTGCCAGAAATTTGTTCAGTAGGTCAAAATGGGTTCATATTTGACTCAAGCAAGATAAGAGTGAATCAATGAATATGTTATGAAAGGCCAAGAGTACTTTTGGCCTGTATGGACTACAGTATGGCTGATGTGACATCAGAATGGCGTCAGTATGTATATATATATATATAAAAGTCAGTAGGTCTTACATGGAGTTCTGTATGGGTGAAGTCAAATCAGAAAGAGTCAAAGATTATACATAGAAAGTTCAAGATCAAGCGCACTTAGGCAAGAAATATGTTCCTTGGGTCAGATATGGCCTGCTGTCTGTCTACCCAGAATCAATAAGTCTGTATAGAAATTTCATCATCAAGGAGTAATTTGCCAGAAATTTGTTCAGTAGGTCAAAATGGCTACATATATGGCTGATGTGACATCAGAATGGCGTCAGTATGTTTATATATAAAAAGTCAGTTGGTATTACATGGAGTTCTGTATGGGTGAAGTAAAATCAGAAAGAGTCAATGATTATACATAGAAAGTTCAAGATCAAGCGCACTTAGGCCAGAAATATGTTCCTTGGGTCAAATATGGCCTGCTGTCTGTCTACCCAGAATCAATAAGTCTGTATAGAAATTTCATCATCAAGGAGTAATTTGCCAGAAATTTGTTCAGTAGGTCAAAATGGCTACATATATGGTTGATGTGACATCAGAATGGCGTCAGTATGTATATATATAAAAAAGTCAGTTGGTCTTACATGGAGTTCTGTATGGGTGAAGTCAAATCAGAAAGAGTCAAAAATTATACATAGAAAGTTCAAGATCGAGCACCCTTAGGCCAGAAATATGTTCCTTGGGTCAAATATGTCCTACTGTCTGTCTACCCAGAATCAATAAGTCTGTATAGAAATTTCATCATCAAGGAGTAATTTGCCAGAAATTTGTTCAGTAGGTCAAAATGGCTTCATATATGGCTTAAGAAACATCAGAGTGAATCAATGAGTGTGTATTGAAAGTTCAAGATGGAGTAATTTTCGGCCAGAATTATGGTCATTAGGTCAAATATGCAATACTCTACGGCTCAAGTAACATCAGAGTGAGGCCTGTATATAAAGTTCATGATTGAGGACTCTTGGGACTGTAAAAGTTTAATCGTCTAAAATGGACTCTTGTAAAGCTGAAGGACATAAAACAGGAGTCAATGACTATGAATGGAAAGTTCAAGATCGAGGACTAATTACCCAGAAATATGTTCAGTATGCCTAATATGGACTTCTTTATGGGTGAAGTAACATCAGAAGGAGTCAATAGTCATGTATGAAAAGTTCGAGTTTGAGAACTCTTTGGTCAGCAATATGACCTTTAGGTCAAATTTGCAGTATTCTATGGCTGACTTATCATCAGATGGAGTCAATGAGTATATATAGAAAGTTCATGATCGAGGACTTGTTTGCCAGAAATATGTCCATTATGTCAAATATGCAATACTCTGTGGCTGAAGTAACATCAAAATGAGGCATGTATACAAAGTTCATGATCGAGGACTTTTGGGACCGAAAAACTTTAATCAAGTCTAAAATGGGTCAAGATTTGGCCAGAAATATGTTCAGTAGGTCAAATATAGACCGGCTGATGTGAAATCAGGTGTCAATGAGCGTATATAAAAACTTCAATGTTGAATACTTTTGGTCAGAAATATATTCCGTCGGTCAAATATGAACTACTGTCTGGCTTAATTAATCTCAGATGGAGTCAATAATTAGGTCTAAAATGGACTTCTGTATGGCGGAAATAAAATCAGAAAGAGTCAATGAGTATCTATAGAAAGTTCAAGATCAAGCGCTCTTAGGCCAGAAATATGTTTCTAAGGTCAAATATGGACTACTGTCTGTCTTATGTAACACCAGAAAAAGTCAATAAGTCTGTATAGATATTTCATCATCAAAGGCTAATTTGCAAGAAATTTGTTCAGTAGGTCAAAAATGGGTTCATACATGACTGAAGTAGCATCAGAATGAGTCAATGAGTATGTATTGAAAGGTGAAGATTGAGTACCAATTTGACAGAAATATGTCCATTAGGTCAAATACGCATTTCTCTGTGGCTGACATATCATCAGAAGGAGTCAATGACTTTATATAAAATGTTCATCATCAAGGACTAATTTGCCAGAAATTTGTTCAGTAGGTCAAAATGGGTTCATATTTGACTCAAGCAAGATCAGAGTGAATCAATGAATATGTAATGAAAGGCCAAGAGTACTTTTGGCCTGTATGGACTACAGTATGGCTGATGTGACATCAGAATGGCGTCAGTATGTATATATATAAAAGTCAGTAGGTCTTACATGGAGTTCTGTATGGCTGAAGTCAAATAAGAAAGAGTCAAAGATTATACATAGAAAGTTCAAGATCAAGCGCACTTAGGCCAGAAATATGTTCCTTGGGTCAAATATGGCCTGCTGTCTGTCTACCCAGAATCAATAAGTCTGTATAGAAATGTCATCATCAAGGAGTAATTTGCCAGAAATTTGTTCAGTAGGTCAAAATGGCTACATATATGGCTGATGTGACATCAGAATGGAGTCAGTATGTATATATATAAAAAGTCAGTTGGTCTTACATGGAGTTCTGTATGGGTGAAGTAAAATCAGAAAGAGTCAAAGATTATACATAGAAAGTTCAAGATCAAGCGAGCTTAGGCCAGAAATATGTTCCTTGGGTCAAATATGGCCTGCTGTCTGTCTACCCAGAATCAATAAGTCTGTATAGAAATTTCATCATCAAGGAGTAATTTGCCAGAAATTTGTTCAGTAGGTCAAAATGGCTACATATATGGCTGATGTGACATCAGAATGGCGTCAGTATGTATATATATAAAAAGTCAGTTGGTCTTACATGGAGTTCTGTATGGGTGAAGTCAAATCAGAAAGAGTCAAAGATTATACATAGAAAGTTCAAGATCGAGCGCACTTAGGCCAGAAATATGTTCCTTGGGTCAAATATGTCCTACTGTCTGTCTACCCAGAATCAATAAGTCTGTATAGAAATTTCATCATCAAGGAGTAATTTGCCAGAAATTTGTTCAGTTGGTCAAAATGGCTTCATATATGGCTCAAGAAACATCAGAGTGGAATCAATGAATACGTAATGAAAGGCCAAGAGTACTTTTGGCCTGTTTGGACTACAGTATGGCTGATGTGACATCAGAATGGCGTCAGTATGTATATATATAAAAGTCAGTAGGTCTTACATGGAGTTCTGTATGGGTGAAGTCAAATCAGAAAGAGTCAAAGATTATACATAGAAAGTTCAAGATCGAGCACACTTAGGCCAGAAATATGTTCCTTGGGTCAAATATGTCCTACTGTCTGTCTACCCAGAATCAATAAGTCTGTATAGAAATTTCGTCATCAAGGAGTAATTTGCCAGAAATGTGTTCAGTAGGTAAAAATGGCTTCATATATGGCTCAAGAAACATCAGAGTGAATCAATGAGTGTGTATTGAAAGTTCAAGATGGAGTCATTTTCGGCCAGAATTATGGTCATTAGGTCAAATATGCAATACTCTACGGCTCAAGTAACTTCAGAGTGAGGCCTGTATATAAAGTTCATGATTGAGGAGTCTTGGGACTGTAAAAGTTTAATCGTCTAAAATGGACTCTTGTAAAGCTGAAAGACATAAAACAGGAGTCAATGACTATGAATGGAAAGTTCAAGATCGAGGACTAATTACCCAGAAATATGTTCAGTATGCCTAATATGGACTTCTTTATGGGTGAAGTAACATCAGAAGGAGTCAATAGTCATATATGAAAAGTTCAAGTTTGAGAACTCTTTGGTCAGCAATATGACCTTTAGGTCAAATTTGCAGTATTCTATGGCTGACTTATCATCAGATGGAGTCAATGAGTATATATAAAAAGTTCATGATCGAGGACTTGTTTGCCAGAAATATGTCCATTATGTCAAATATGCAATACTCTGTGGCTGAAGTAACATCAAAATGTGGCATGTATACAAAGTTCATGATCGAGGACTTTTGGGACCGAAAAACTTTAATCAAGTCTAAAATGGGTGAAGATTGGGCCAGAAATATGTTCAGTAGGTCAAATATAGACCGGCTGATGTGAAATCAGAAGATAAAAACTTCAATGTTGAATACTTTTGGTCAGAAATATATTCCGTCGGTCAAATATGAACTACTGTCTGGCTTAATTAATCTCAGATGGAGTCAATAATTAGGTCTAAAATGGACTTCTGTATGGCGGAAATAAAATCAGAAAGAGTCAATGAGTATCTATAGAAAGTTCAAGATCAAGCGCTCTTAGGCCAGAAATATGTTTCTAAGGTCAAATATGGACTACTGTCTGTCTTATGTAACACCAGAAAAAGTCAATAAGTCTGTATAGATATTTCATCATCAAAGGCTAATTTGCAAAAAATTTGTTCAGTAGGTCAAAAATGGGTTCATACATGACTGAAGTAGCATCAGAATGAGTCAATGAGTATGTATTGAAAGGTGAAGATTGAGTACCAATTTGACAGAAATATGTCCATTAGGTCAAATACGCATTTCTCTGTGGCTGACATATCATCAGAAGGAGTCAATGACTTTATATAAAAAGTTCATCATCAAGGACTAATTTGCCAGAAATTTGTTCAGTAGGTCAAAATGGGTTCATATTTGACTCAAGCAAGATCAGAGTGAATCAATGAATATGTAATGAAAGGCCAAGAGTACTTTTGGCCTGTATGGAATACAGTATGGCTGATGTGACATCAGAATGGCGTCAGTATGTATATATATAAAAGTCAGTAGGCCTTACATGGAGTTCTGTATGGCTGAAGTCAAATCAGAAAGAGTCAAAGATTATACATAGAAAGTTCAAGATCAAGCGCACTTAGGCCAGAAATATGTTCCTTGGGTCAAATATGGCCTGCTGTCTGTCTACCCAGAATCAATAAGTCTGTATAGAAATTTCATGATCAAGGAGTAATTTGCCAGAAATTTGTTCAGTAGGTCAAAATGGCTACATATATGGTTGATGTGACATCAGAATGGCGTCAGTATGTATATATATAAAAATTCAGTTGGTCTTACATGGAGTTCTGTATGGGTGAAGTCAAATCAGAAAGAGTCAAAGATTATACATAGAAAGTTCAAGATCGAGCACACTTAGGCCAGAAATATGTTCCTTGGGTCAAATATGTCCTACTGTCTGTCTACCCAGAATCAATAAGTCTGTATAGAAATTTCATCATCAAAGGCTAATTTGCAAGAAATTTGTTCAGTAGGTCAAAAATGGGTTCATACATGACTGAAGTAGCATCAGAATGAGTCGATGAGTATGTATTGAAAGGTGAAGATTGAGTACCAATTTGACAGAAATATGTCCATTAGGTCAAATACGCAATTCTCTGTGGCTGACATGCACAAAGGAAAGAGTGAGTTCTTGTATGCAACGCATAAAGGATGCGCACTGAGTCAATGACTTTATATAAAAAGTTCATCATCAAGGACTAATTTGCCAGAAATTTGTTCAGTAGGTCTAGTATTCAATGTAACGAAATAGCGCATAAACGTACATGTTGCAATGCAACTGCATAATGAGTTAACTACAACAGCACATATATTGATTTCCTCTATGCACAACGTAATAAGTTAACTATTGTAATCAATGCAATTAAGCAGTTTTTGACGCATTGCAAAACAACAGCAATGTTATTTGTTTTTTTCTTCAGTGCACAGTTCTTGTATGCATCGCAAAACGAGTTATGTATCTCTTCAATGCATGTGCAGTAGTTTAGGTTCTTGTACAGGATGCAAGGATGCATAAGCTTACATGGTGCAATGTAAGAGCGTAATAGTTAACTATTGTATGCTATGCACGATACAGTTCTTGATGCATTGGAATGCACTAGATTATGTGATTTGTTTTCTCTTCAGTGCACAAAGGAAAGAGTTAGTTCTTGTATGCAACGCAGTGCAACAAACACCTTTCATGTGTTCTAACTTCACTGCACATGTTATGTGTTATCTCTTCAGTGCATAACGGATGAGTTAGTTCATTCATCGCAAAACAACGACGTATGTGTTATCTCTCTAATGCATGAGAAATACGTTATTTTTTTGCATAGGATGCAAAGAAACAGTGCACATCATTGCATTGTTGCAATGCTACAGTACATATGTTTTTTTAATGTCTCTTCTATGCACGGCGTAATAGTTAACTATTGTATGCTATGCACTGATACAGTTCTTGATGCATTGGAATGCACAAAGGAAAGAGTTAGTTCTTGTATGCAACGCAGTGCAACTACGGAATAACTGCGCATGTTACGTGTTATCTCTTCAATGCATAAAGGATGTGTAAGCTCAGTCATCTCAAAACAACTAGTTATGTATCTCTTCAATGCATGAGTAAGAACGTTAGTTATTAGAAACAGTGCATATCTTACATGTTGCAAAGCAACAGCGCAATGAGTTAACTTGCAATGGAAAATGGAATAATTTACTGAAATACCATGCCACATGTTGTGTTATATCTCTTGTGCATAACAGCTGATTAGCTCATGCATCACAAAACAACGAGTTATGTAATCTCTTCAATGTTATTTCTTGAATAGGATGCAAGGCAATAGCACATATGAGCAGTTGCAATGCAACAGCGTAACGAGTTAACTATTGCAAGATAAAATGGAATAACTTACTGCAATGCAATGCAAATGTTATGTGTTATATCTCAATGCATAACAACTGAGTTAGCTCATTCTTATTGTAAGCAATGCAATTAAACAGTTCTTGATGCATTGCAAAGCAATAACGTTATTTGTTCTTGTATGCAACACATAAAGGATGCGCACTGAAACAGTTCTGTATAGAAATTTCAGCATCAAGGAGTAATTTGCCAGAAATTTGTTCAGTAGGTCAAAATGGCTTCATATATGGCTCAAGAAACATCAGAGTGAATCAATGAGTGTGTATTGAAAGTTCAAGATGGAGTCATTTTCGGCCAGAAATATGGTCATTAGGTCAAATATGCAATACTCTACGGCTCAAGTAACATCAGAGTGAGGCCTGTATATAAAGTATACATAATTATTGACTACATCTGAGATTAATTAAGCCAGACAGTAGTTCATATTTGACCGACGGAACATATTTCTGACCAAAAAGTATTCGACACTGAAGTTTTTATATAACTCAGCTGTTATGCACTGAGATATAACACATTACATGTGCAAGGCATTTCAGTGTTATTCCATTTCGCTGTGAAGAGATAACTCGACTGGTGCTTGTTGCATACAGGAACAAACTCTTTGTGCGTTGAAGAGAAAACTATTTCAGTGCATTGCATACAATAGTTAAATTATTACGCTGTGCACAGAAGAAATGTTTAATGCTGTAGCATTTACAACATGTAAGATATGCACAGTTTCCTTACATCGTATACAAGTGCTAACGTATTTCTTATTCCGTTGTGCACTGAGATTTGACACAATTACATGTGCATAGCATTTCAGTAAGTTAATCCGTTTTCTATTGTATCCTTGCATCCTATACAAGAAACTACAAATAACGAATAACAAATAACGTGTATTGCATTGCAGTTACTTGATCCGTTGTGCAGTGAAGTAGTCATTAACATATGAAAGGTGCTTGTTGCACTGCATTGCATACACATAACATCTATTCGTCATGCATAGACGAGATAACACATAACGTGAAACACATGAAGGTGTTTGTTACACTGCAGTGTTTGTTGAACTGCATTGCATACATATAACATGTAAATGATTCCGTTTCGCTGTGAAGAAATAACACGACAGGTGTTTTTTGCACTGCGTTGCATACAAGAATCAAACTCTTTCCTTTCTGAGATATAACACATAACATTTACATTGCATTGCAATAAGTTATTCCATTTGCTCTTGCAATAGTTAACTCGTTACGCTGTTGCATTGCAACGTGTACGTTTATGTGCTATTGCCTTGCATCCTATTCAAGAAATAACATCGACTCGAAATAACTCGTTGTTTTGTGATGAATGAGCTAATCAGCAGTTATGCACAAGAGATATAATACAACATGTGGCATGGCATTTCAGTATACAAGAACTAACGTATTGCTCATGCATTGAAGAGATACATAACTAGTTGTTTCGAGATGAATGAGCTAACAAATGACGATCCGTTTGGCAGTGAAGTTATACCACATGAAAGTGTTTGTTACACTGCAGTGTTTGTTGCACTGCGTTGCATACTAGAATAAAACTCTTTACTTTGTGCATTAAAGAGAAAACGAACCACAAATACCGTTGCATTGCAATGCATTGAGAACTGTTTCAGTGCGCATCCTTTATGCGTTGCATACAAGAACTCACTCTTTCCTTTGTGCATTGAAGAAAAAACAAATAACGTTATTGCTTTGCAATGCATCAAGAACTGTTTAATTGCATTGCTTACAATAGAATGAGCTAACTCAGCCGTTATGCATTGAGATATAACACATAACATTTGCATTGCATTGCAGTAAGTTATTCCATTTTATCTTGCAATAGTTAACTCGTTATGCTGTTGCATTGCAACGTGCAAGTTTATGTGCTATTGCCTTGCATCCTATTCAAGAAATAACATTGAAGAGATACATAACTCGTTGTTTTGTGATGAATGAGCTTAATCAGCTGTTATGCACAAAAGAGATATAACACAACATGTGGCATGGTATTTCAGTAAATTGTCCCATTTTCCATCGCAATAGTTAACTCATTACGCTGTTGCATTGCAACATGTAAGATATGCACTCTTTCTAATAACTAACGTTATTGCTGATGCATTGAAGAGATAGACTAGTTGTTTTGAGATGAATGAACTAACACATCCTTTATGCATTGAAGAGATAACACATAAAATGCGCATTGCATTTGAGTATGTTATTACGTTTCGTTGCGAAGAGAGAACACTACAGGTGTTTGTTGCACTGCGTTGCATACAAGAACTAACTCTTTCCTTTGTGCACTGAAGAGAAAACATAAGCTGGTGCATTCCAATAGCATACAATAGTTAACTTATTACGCTCTTACATTGCACCATGTAAGCTTATGCATCCTTGCATCCTGTACAAGAACCCAAAGTACTGCTCATGCATTGAAGAGATACATAACTCGTTTTGCGATTAATTTACTCATGCTTTATGCGTTCCATACAAGAACTAACTCTTTCCTTTGTGCATTGAAGAAAAAACAAATAACGTTGTTGTTTTGCAATGCATCAAAAACTGTTTAATTGCATTGCTTACAATAGTTAACGTATTGCGCTGTGCATAGAGGAAATCAATATATGTGCTCACTAGTTAACTCATTATGCTGTTGCATTGCAACATGTAAGTTTATGCGCTGTTTCGTTACATTGAATACTAGAACTAACGTATTCGTTATGCATTGAAAAGATAACACATAACTCGTTGTGTAACTCATCAGTTATGCATTGAAGAGATAACATATAACATGTGCATTGCATTTCAGTAAGTTATTCCGTTTTGCTGCGTAGGGAGAACAGTACATGTGTTTGTTGCACTGCGTTGCATACAAGAACTAACTTTTCCCTTTCTCTATTGAAAAGGAAACAAATCACATTGCATTGCATACAGTAGTTAACTTATTACGCAGTGCATAGAAGACATTAAAAAAACATATGTACTGTAGCATTGCAACATGTAAGATGTGCACTGTTGCTTTTGCAGCGGAGTAAAGTTAGTTTTGTTTTGGATATTCGTCACACATTCAGCAATAAACGGCAATAACTCCAAAACGACACGCCCCCCCAAAATCTAAACGGTATTATCGTTAAAAGGGCAGAGGGGGACAGGGGACAACTTTCACAACCTCTTTTTTACCCCTACTGGTGGAAAAGGAAATTGCATGTTCAAAATTAACTTTCTTTTTGTAATAGCTTTGTCCACCGGGGAGACAGAGACATCAAACTAGTTTCATTCAGTAGAGGGGGACAGGGGACAACTTTCACACCCTCTTTTTTACCCCTACTGGTGGAAAAGGGAACTGCAACTCAAAATTAACTTTCTTTTTGTAATAGCTTTGTCCACCGGGGAGACAGAGACATCAAACTAGTTTCATTCAGTAGAGGGGGACAGGGGACAACTTTCACAACCTCTTTTTTACCCCTACTGGTGGAAAAGGGAACTGCAACTCAAAATTAACTTTCTTTTTGTAATAGCTTTGTCCATCAGAGAGACAGAGACATCAAACCAGTGTTATTCAGTAAAGGGGGACAGGGGACAACTTTCACAACATTTATTTTTTACTCCTACTGGTGGAAAAGGGAACTGCATGTCCAAAATTAACTTTCTTTTTGTAATAGCTTTGTCCACCGGGGAGACAGAGACATCAAACTAGTTTCATTCAGTAGAGGGGGACAGGGGACAACTTTCACAACCTCTTTTTTACCCCTACTGGTGGAAAAGGGAACTGCATGTCCAAAATTAACTTTCTTTTTGTAATAGCTTTGTCCACCGGGGAGACAGAGACATCAAACTAGTTTCATTCAGTAGAGGGGGACAGGGGACAACTTTCACAACCTCTTTTTTACCCCTACTGGTGGAAAAGGGAACTGCATGTCCAAAATTAACTTTCTTTTTGTAATAGCTTTGTTTATCAGTGAGATAGAGACATCAAACCAGTGTTATTCAGTAAAGGGGGACAGGGGACAAATTTCACAACCTCTTTTTTTACCCCTACTGGTGGAAAAGGGAACTGCATGTCTAATATTAACATTCTTTTTGTAATAGCTTTGTTCATCAGAGAGACAGAGACATCAAATCAGTGTCATTCAGTACAGGGGGACAGTAGACAACTTTCACAACCTCTTTTTTTACCCCTACTAGTGAAAAATGGAACTGCATGTACAGATTATACCTTATTTATATCCTTACAATGTCAAAATTTACATAATGCAGATTTTTGCTGTTAATACTGTAAAGCTGGCTTTAAACAATCTGTACTGTAAAAAAATGAAACATAAATAAAGGAGACTTGACTTGACCCTACTGGTTGAATATGGAACAGCACATAAAAATATGAATGCTGTTAATAGGTTCCCAGACCTCACCCCAAAAATTGTCAGGACAACAGCCATTTTGACAGAACTCGTGTTTATGCAAACATTCAACATAAAATGAAAACCATACAAAATTAAACAATATCTTTTTACATCTTTTGTCTCAAAGGATTTAGTAGTGTTTACTTACAGAAAGCACACAACCACAGTGCTCTTTTTAGTTTTCGTACACCTTTTTTGGTAATGTTGACACAGACTGCGTGGTACCATCTTGCAAAGCTGCTGCACTGAATCTGGTGGGGGGAAATTGAAATAATGAAAATATATGATCTTTATTTACTTAATACAAAGTACTACAGAACATTTGCTTTAATGTCATTTCAAGGTTGACTCCATACTAATTATTTAATTATCTGCATACTAATTATATAAGTAGATGTAATAGTTTAACACATAAGATCTATGTCAAATAGCTTATCTAATAAGAATTGTTTCATAATAAAGGACACAAACCCATGTGTTCAGACCCACACGTCCAGCAGGAGACTCTTGTCCACAAAAGGAGCAATTTGGGGTTGGGGTTGAACACTGTAATTACATTCTCACAAATCAGTGTTCTATTTTAAATGCTCTAATTTTTTGATAGATAGATATATTTAAAAAAAATTAATTAATATTAAAATAATTTAATAACATTAAAAATTAAATTTCAGCCAGTAAGAACCTAAAACTGAAATGGCCTCTGATTACAAGACTATAAATATTCTTACATTATGGTCCAATGAAGGTGTATATTTAAGAAAACTGTGATAAGCTGTAATTAGCAACTTTGTTTTGTACTCTGGCCCTGTGAAAAAAAAAAAAAAAAATGCTGACACTTCTTACTAAGTATATAAACTAATCAAGTGCTTACAAATCAATTGCAAATTAAATAATTAACTCCTGGTTTGTATATTGTATTCTCTTAACTGTTAATGTATTAATAGATTAATATATAGTGAGTTCTTCACTCATTGTCAGGGTATAAATCAAAATTTTATAATTAGGTCATATGTAAAGACTAAGATAATGCTTTTTATTCCTTGTAAACATCTAAATAAGTAAATATTTTTCACTTTACATTAGGTCATGGAAAATTATGACAATTTATTATGGTTAATACATTTGAACCAAAAAATAAAAATAAATCTTGACATTTAATATGAGCTTAGTTAGTGGTTTAGTCATGAAAGTCTCTCATTCACCGCTATAAAAGTTAACCCAACTATGAATACTTCCACTTTTGAGAACCCCAGAAATATGAAAAGGACCTACCCTAACCTAATCCAAAGTGCTAACATTTTGCGGTTAATAAGTTGTTAACAAAGCATAAAAAAACATCTAACTGTTCACATATGAGCTAATTAATTAAATGTAATTAATTAAAGTAATCTTGTTAATTACAGTAACAAGGAATTAAATCACTAATTGTACAGTATATAGCCTTATCTTAATATATTAATAATGTACATAATGAAATATATAAAATATGAATTAAGTATATTTTGCAAATGATTTGTTGACTTTAGATCATTTTGTAGGAGGCTTGGCTTTTCATGCCCATATATGTAGTGAAAGAGCACTCATACTGAAAGATTTGTGCATGATTCTCATTAATGTGTGCTTAAAATACATACCTGATGCTTCTAGGATGGTTACTGCCATCTCCTTACGCAGCTCAGATAGGATATGCTGGCTAGAAGGTATCCTGATTTTAGATGGTGTCTCTGGAAATGACTCCACTACCTCCTTAGCCATCTGTTGGGTAACATAAATATCATTAAACAAACTTGCAAAATACATTAGCCATTAAAGAATAAGAAATTTAAATATTACACATTTGAGGTTATGCAAAAATTAGTGTTCTAAGGTTCTAAATTGTATAGCTACCTGCATGACATAAACACCACAGCTACAACTGTCTTTTTGAATGGTGTGCTTCAACACACCATGTGTCCATGCCACATCCACCCAGTCCGTCTTACCATACAGTATTTGCCGCATTTTGAAGTATGTTCTACACGTGAGAATTGTATATTATCAAATTTAGTTATATTAGTTCATATGATAATGTATTGTATGATAATTTAAAAAAGGGAATAATATAATACAATACCTGAATCTTTCGGCAGCAAGTTCGGATTCTTTAGCTTCATCTAACCCTTGGGGATCCACCACTAAAACCTTCTGTGATGTCCTATTGAGGTACTGTTAAAACATATAGTTTGGTTAGTTTTTCATATACATAAGTAATGAACTATGGTTTAACAATGGTTTTACACACCAGAAATTTCCAGTGGTTCTTGTTTACTTGCATAAATCCGATTATGGCGTCATATTTTTCAAAGTTGACCTTCAAACGAGTTGAAATATTATATTATATTATTGTACTTGTCCTTTTGACCTTTTCATTTTGCACAGAAGAACAACCGTAAAGTCTGACCTTTCGGAAACTGTGCCTGGACATGGCAGATCTCTCCCCAAACACAACAACACCGGCAGAGAAGTGGTTGAATAAAAAGATGTACTTTCCATAACCTTTGGAATTTAACAAGGTTTGGATGTAGCTTTCGATAACCTGAAAACATTTAGGAAAATTAAATTTATACCCTTACATCTCATTACAATAGTAGTGACATAGTATTTGTCAAATGTATCTTCACTCATTAGCCTACAAGTAGTGAAAGTTAAACTCAATGCACAATAGTGACTGTTTCACATTTAGTTAAAATATATGTATTAATCAATGGTATGCATAAAGCATTTGTCATTTTATGATAATAAATATACACTTTCTGTCTATATTGTCCTTTCAAAAATAGCATTGGGCATCCTTTCACTTAAAACTATACCAGTACAAATATGAAAATACATCCTGAAATGTAGGTTCAGAATACCATGTAGTATTTACAGTGGTGGTTAATTTAAATCCTTACTATCTAACTGGATTATAAATATATAATATATCACTGCTTGGTAATGTATACTGTAAAAAATAAATGTAAAAAAAAAAAAAAATAGTAAAATACATGGCAGCAAAGTGTGCCAAACATTTACCATTAATGAAAATAACAGTTAAACATCATTAAAAAAGAAACACTCAGTGACTGGCAGAAGCATTTGCCAAACAAAAACTGTACAATTAAGGTAAAATATCCTAATTCATCTCCTAATTTTAAGTTAAAAAAACTAAATAAAATATCCTAATTCATCTCCTAATTTTAAGTTAAAAAACAAAATAAAATATCCTAATTCATCTCCTAATTTTAAGTTAAAAAAAACAAAAACACTAACAGATCTCTCTAGATGTCAGCATCTTTACTTATTACAAACCAGACTGACTTTCTTTAATATAAAACTTCTTAAGAATTAAATGAGGTTAAGATGTTGATGTTTTTGTTGTTGTTGTTGTTGTTGTTGTTTTAATAATAATAAAGTTTTAAAGTCACTGTTATGGAAGTGAGCATTTGCTTTACTTAGGCTCTTGACCCTTGACTTTTTAAATTATTATTTTTTTTCTGATTGTTATTTATTATTATTATTATTATTAATAAATTATATTTAGAAATTCTTTGGACAAGATGATGTAGACACAGACATCAAGATTCAGCGTATGAACAATGGTGACAATCCAACAAATATTCAGAACAACTATCACAAATCAAGGTACTAAAGCTCCCTTTTTCACCAGTAGGGGTATGAAAAGAGGTTGTGAAAGTTGTCCCCTGTCCCCCTCTACTGAATGACACTGGTTTGATGTCTCTGTCTCACTGAGGGACAAAGCTATTACAAAA
This sequence comes from Chanodichthys erythropterus, assembly GCF_024489055.1. Taxonomy (NCBI): domain Eukaryota; kingdom Metazoa; phylum Chordata; class Actinopteri; order Cypriniformes; family Xenocyprididae; genus Chanodichthys; species Chanodichthys erythropterus. The sequence continues at coordinate 41,144,520 of NC_090241.1, read as the reverse complement.
AGAAAGTTAATTTTGAGTTGCAGTTCCCTTTTCCACCAGTAGGGGTAAAAAAGAGGTTGTGAAAGTTGTCCCCTGTCCCCCTCTACTGAATGACACTAGTTTGATGTCTCTGTCTCCCCGGTGGACAAAGCTATTACAAAAAGAAAGTTAATTTTGAACATGCAATTTCCTTTTCCACCAGTAGGGGTAAAAAATAAATGTTGTGAAAGATGTCCCCTGTCCCCCTCTACTGAATGACACTGGTTTGATGTCTCTGTCTCTCTGATGGACAAAGCTATTACAAAAAGAATGTTAATATTAGACATGCAGTTCCCTTTTCCACCAGTAGGGGTAAAAAAGAGGTTGTGAAAGTTGTCCCCTGTCCCCTTTTACTGAATGACACTGGTTTGATGTCTCTGTCTCTCTGATAGACAAAGCTATTACAAAAAGAAAGTTAATTTTGAGTTGCAGTTCCCTTTTCCACCAGTAGGGGTAAAAAACAGGTTGTGAAAGTTGTCCCCTGTCCTCCTCTACTGAATGACACTAGTTTGATGTCTCTGTCTCCCCGGTGGACAAAGCTATTACAAAAAGAAAGTTAATTTTGAACATGCAATTTCCTTTTCCACCAGTAGGGGTAAAAAAGAGGTTGTGAAAGTTGTCCCCTGTCCCCCTCTACTGAATGACACTGGTTTGATGTCTCTGTCTCCCCGGTGGACAAAGCTATTACAAAAAGAAAGTTAATTTTGGACATGCAGTTCCCTTTTCCACCAGTAGGGGTAAAAAAGAGGTTGTGAAAGTTGTCCCCTGTCCCCTTTTACTGAATGACACTGGTCTCATGTTTATAGGACTTTTAACAAAAGAGCTATTAGAAAAACACCACTCACCGAGTTATAGCAAAAAACGAAGAAAACTTGCACTTTCCCCACGGTCCCCAACTTACAGCTCAGCCAAGAGCGAGTCTTCTTGCCGTAACTCACATTGCGACGGCTTTGGCGGGTCATTGCTCGTTAGATCGAGCAAAAATAATGAAAAGAAAGCTTGTGAAACATTACTAGCTTTGCCCTTTTAACGATAATACCGTTTAGATTTTGGGGGAGCGTGTCGTTTTGGAGTTATTGCCGTTTATTGCTGAATGTGCGACGAATATCCAAAACAAAACTAACTTTACTCCGCTTTTCTTTGCATCCTATACAAGAATTAACTTATTTCTCATGCATTAGAGAGATAACACATAAGTCGTTGTGTTGCGATGAGAGATAACACATAACATGTGCATTGCAGTAACTAGATCGGTTGTGCAGTGAAGTTATAACACATGAAAGGTGCTTGTTGCACTGCGTTGCATACAAGAACTAACTCTTTCCTTTGTGCACTGAAGAGAAAACAAATCACATAAGTTGGTGCATTCCAATGCATCAAGCACTGTTTTAATGCTTAGCATACAATAGTTAACTTATTACGCTCTTAATTGCACCATGTAAGCTTATGCATCCTTGCATCCTGTACAAGAACCTAAACTACTGCACATGCATTGAAGAGATACATAACTCGTTTTGCGATGCATACAAGAACTAACTCTTTCCTTTGTGCACTGAAGAAAAAAAAAAAATAACATTGTTGTTGTTTTGCAATGCAGCAAAAACTTGCATTGCTTACATTGTTATTACATTGTGCATAGAGGAAATCAATATATGTACTGTTGTAGTTAACTCATTATGCAGTTGCATTGCAACATGTACGTTTATGCGCTGTTTCGTTAAATTGAATACTAGAACTAACGTATTCGTTATGCAGTGAAAATATAACAAATAACTCGTGCAGCAATGAATGAACTAACTAACTCATCAGTTATTCATTGAAGAGATAACACATAACATGTGCATTGCATTTCGGTAAGTTATTCAGTTTTGTTGCGAAGGGAGAACACTACAGGTGTTTGTTGCACTTGAACTTTTTCTGTATACATATACTGACGCCTTTCTGATGTCACATCAGCCATACTGTAGTCCATATTGGCCAAAAGTACTCTTGGCCTTTCATTACATATTCATTGATTCACTCTGATCTTGCATGAGTCATATATGAACCCATTTTGACCTACTGAACAAATTTCTGGCAAATTAGTCCTCGATCATGAACTATTTATCATTGAGTCATTGACTCCTGATGATACGTCAGCCACAGAGAATTGCGTATTTCACCTAAAGGACATACTTCTGTAATCAATCTTCACCTTTCAGTACATACCCATTGACTCTTTCTGATTTTATTTCCGCCATAAAGAAGTCCATTTTAAACCTACTTAAACATTTTTTTGTCCTCGATCATGAATTTTGTATACATAATTATTGACCATCTGAGATTAATTAAGCCAGACGGTAGTTCATATTTGACCGACGAAACATATATCTGACAAAAAAGTATTCACATCAGCCTGTCTATATTTGACCTACTGAACATATTTCTGGCCCAATCTTGACCCATTTTAGACTTGATTAAAGTTTTTCGGTCCCAAAAGTCCTCGATCATGAACTTTGTATACATGCCTCATTTTGATGTTACTTCAGCCATAGAGTATTGCATATTTGACATAATGGACATATTTCTGGCAAATAAGTCCTCGATCATGAACTTTCTATATATATACTAATTGACTCCATCTTATGATAAGTCAGCCATAGAATACTGCAAATTTGACCTAAAGGTCATATTGCTGACCAAAGAGTTCTCAAACTTGAACTTTTCATACATGACTATTGACTCCTTCTGATGTTACTTCACCCATAAAGAAGTCCATATTAGGCATACTGAACATATTTCTGGCTAAATATTGAACTTTCTTTTCATAGTCATTGACTCCTGTTTTATTTCCTTCAGCTTTACAAGAGTCCATTTTAGACGATTAAACTTTTACAGTCCCAAGACTCCTCAATCATGAACTTTATATACAGGCCTCACTCTGATGTTACTTGAGCCGTAGAGTATTGCATATTTGACCTAATGACCATATATCTGGCCGAAAATGACTCCATCTTGAACTTTCAATACACACTCATTGATTCACTCTGATGTTTCTTGAGCCATATATGAAGCCATTTTGACCTACTGAACAAATTTCTCAAATTACTCAAATTACTCCTTGATGATGAAATTTCTATACAGACTCATTGATTCTGGGTAGACAGACAGTAGGCCATATTTGACCCAAGGAACATATTTCTGGCCTAAGTGCGCTTGATCTTGAACTTTCTATGTGTAATTTTTGACTCTTTCTGATTTGACTTCACCCATACAGAACTCCATATAAGACCTACTTACTTTTTATATATATACATACTGGCACCATTCTGATGTCACATCAGCCATATATGAAGTCATTTTGACCTACTGAACAAATTTCTGGCAAATTACTCCTTGATGATGAAATTTATATACAGACTCATTGATTCTGGGTAGAGAGACAGTAGACCATATTTGACCCATGAAACATATTTCTGGCCTAAGTGCGCTTGATCTTGAACTTTCTATGTATAATCTTTGACTCTTTCTGATTTGACTTCATCCATACAGAACTCCATATAAGACCTACTGACTTTTTATATATATACATACTGACAAAATTCTGATGTCACATGAGCCATACTCTAGTCCATACAGGCCAAAAGTACTCTTGGCCTTTCATTACATATTCATTGATTCACTCTGATCTTGCTTGAGTCATTTATGAACCCATTTTGACCTACTGAACAAATTTCTAGCAAATTAGTCCTTGATGATGAACTTTTTATATAAAGTCATTGACTCCTTCTGATGATATGTCAGCCACAGAGAATTGCGTATTTGACCTAAAGGACATACTTCTGTCAAATTGGTAATCAATCTTCACCTTTCAGTACATACCCATTGACTCTTTCTGATTTTATTTCCGCCATACAGAAGTCCATTTTAAACCTACTTAAACATTTTTTTGTCCTCGATCATGAATTTTGTATACATAATTATTGACCATCTGAGATTAATTAAGCCAGACGGTAGTTCATATTTGACTGACGAAACATATATCTGACCAAAAAGTATTCACATCAGCCTGTCTATATTTGACCTACTGAACATATTTCTGGCCCAATCTTGACCCATTTTAGACTTGATTAAAGTTTTTCGGTCCCAAAACTTTGTATACAGTCCTCACTCTGATGTTGCTTGAACCTTAGAGTATTGCAGATTTGACATAATGGACCTTGATGATGAACTTTTTATACAAAGTCATTGACTCCTTCTGATGATATGTCAGCCACAGAGAATTGCGTATTTGACCTAATGGACATATTTATGTCAAATTGGTACTCTATCTTCACCTTTCAATACATACTCATTCTGATGCTACTTTCAGTCATGTATGAACCCATTTTTGACTTACTGAACAAATTTCTTGCAAATTAGTCTTTGATGATGTCATATGTATATGTCTATATTTGACCTACTGAACCTCCATTTTAGACTTGATTAAACTTTTACAGTCCCAAGAGTCCTCGATCATGAACTTTATATACAGGCCTCACTCTGATGTTACTTGAGCCGTAGAGTATTGCATATTTGACATAATGGACATGTTTCTGGCCAAGGAATACTGGATCTTGAACATTTTACATATACTTACTGACGCCTTCTGATGTCACATCAGCCTTACCGGAGTCCATATTTGACCTAATGACCATATTTTTTTGTCCTCGATCATGAACTTTGTATACAGTCCGCACTCTGATGTTGCTTGAACCTTAGAGTATTGCATATTTGACATAATGGACATATTTCTGGCAAATAAGTCCTCGATCATAAACTTTCTATATATACTCCTTGACTCCATCTGATGATATGTCAGCAATAGAATACTGCAAATTTCACCTAAATCTCATATTGCTGGCCAAAGAGTTCTCAAACTTGAACTTTTCATAAATGGCTATTGATTCCTTCTGATGTTACTTCACCCATAAAGAAGTCCATATTAGTCATACTGAACATATTTCTGGCTAATTATTGAACTTTCCTTTCATAGTCATTGACTCCTGTTTTATTTCCTTCAGCTTTACAAGAGTCCATTTTAGACTTGATTACACTTTTACAGTCCCAAGAGTCCTCAATCATGAACTTTATATACAGGCCTCACTCTGATGTTACTTGAGCCGTAGAGTATTGCATATTTGACCTAATGACCATATTTCTGGCCGAAAATGAATCCATCTTGAAATTTCAATACACACTCATTGATTCACTCTGATGTTTCTTGAGCCATATATGAAGCCATTTTGACCTACTGAACAAATTTCTGGCAAATTAGCCTTTGTTGATGAAATATCTATACAGACTTATTGACTTTTTCTGGTGTTACATAAGACAGACAATAAGTCCATATTTGACATTAGAAACATATTTCTGGCCTAAGAGCGCTTGATCTTGAACTTTCTATAGATACTCATTGACTCTTTCTGATTTTATTTCCGCCATACAGAAGTCCATTATAGACTTGATTAAACTTTTACAGTCCCAAGAGTCCTCGATCATGAACTTTATATACAGGCCTCACTCGGATGTTACTTGAGCCGTAGAGTATTGCATATTTGACCTAATGACCATATTTCTGGCCGAAAATGACTCCATCTTGAACTTTCAATACACACTCATTGATTAACTCTGATGTTTCTTGAGCCATATATGAAGCCATTTTGACCTACTGAACAAATTTCTGGCAAATTACTTCTTGATGATGAAATTTCTATACAGATTCATTGATTCTGGGTAGACAGACAGTAGGCCATATTTGACCCAAGGAACATATTTCTGGCCTAAGTGCGCTTGATCTTGAACTTTCTATGTGTAATCTTTGACTCTTTCTGATTTGACTTCACCCATACAGAACTCCATATAAGACCTACTGACTTTTTATCTATATACATACTGACACCATTCTGATGTCACATCAGCCATATATGAAGTCATTTTGACCTACTGAACAAATTTCTGGCAAATTACTCCTTGATGATGAAATTTCTATACAAACTCATTGAGTCTGGGTAGACAGACAGCAGGCCATATTTGACCCATGGAACATATTTCTGGCCTAAGTGCGCTTGATCTTGAACTTTCTATGTATAATCTTTGACTCTTTCTGATTTGACTTCACCCATACAAGAACTCCATATAAGACCTACTGACGTTTTATATATATACATACTGACGCCATTCTGATGTCACATCAGCCATACTCTAGTCCATACAGGCCAAAAGTACTCTTGGCCTTTCATTACATATTCATTGACTCATTCTGATGCTACTTCAGTCATGTATGAACCCATTTTTGACCTACTGAACAAATTTCTTGCAAATTAGTCTTTGATGATGAAATATCTATACAACTTATTGACTTTTTCTGGTGTTACATAAGACAGACAATAAGTCCATATTTGACATTAGAAACATATTTCTGGCCTAAGAGCGCTTGATCTTGAACTTTCTATAGATACTCATTGACTCTAACTGGTTTTATTTCCGCCATACAGAAGTCCATTATAGACTTGATTAAACTTTTACAGTCCCGAGAGTCCTCGATCATGAACTTTATATACAGGCCTCACTCTGATGTTACTTGAGCCGTAGAGTATTGCATATTTGACCTAATGACCATATTTCTGGCCGAAAATGACTCCATCTTGAACTTTCAATACACTCTTTCTGATTTGATTCACTCTGATGTTTCTTGAGCCATATATGAAGCCATTTTGACCTACTGAACAAATTTCTGGCAAATTACTCCTTGATGATGAAATTTCTATACAAACTCATTGATTCTGGGTAGACAGACAGTAGGCCATATTTGACCCATGGAACATATTTCTGGCCTAAGTGCGCTTGATCTTGAACTTTCTATGTATAATCTTTGACTCTTTCTGATTTGACTTCACCCTTACAAGAACTCCATATAAGACCTACTGACTTTTTATATATATACATACTGACGCCATTCTGATGTCACATCAGCCATACTGTAGTCCAAACAGGCCAAAAGTACTCTCTGCCTTTCATTACATATTCATTGATTCACTCTGATCTTACTTGAGTCATATATGAACCCATTTTGACCTACTGAACAAATTTCTGGCAAATTAGTCCTTGATGATGAACTTTTTATATAAAGTCATTGACTCCTTCTGATGATATGTCAGCCACAGAGAATTGCGTATTTGACCTAATGGACATATTTCTGTCAAATTGGTACTCAATCTTCACCCTTCAATACATACTTATTGACTCATTCTGATGCTACTTCAGACATGAACTAACCCAATTTTGACCTACTGAACAAATTTCTGGCAAATTAGTCTTTTGTTGATGAAATATCTATACAGACTTATTGACTTTTTCTGGTGTTACATAAGACAGACAATAAGTCCATATTTGACATTAGAAACATATTTCTGGCCTAAGAGCGCTTGATCTTGAACTTTCTATAGATACTCATTGACTCTTTCTGATTTTATTTCCGCCATACAGAAGTCCATTATAGACTTGATTAAACTTTTACAGTCCCAAGAGTCCTCGATCATGAACTTTATATACAGGCCTCACTCTGATGTTACTTGAGCCGTAGAGTATTGCATATTTGACCTAATGACCATATTTCTGGCCGAAAATGACTCCATCCTGAACTTTCAATACACACTCATTGATTCACTCTGATGTTTTTTGAGCCATATATGAAGCCATTTTGACCTAGTGAACAAATTTCTGGCAAATTACTTCTTGATGATGAAATTTCTATACAGACTCATTGATTCTGGGTAGACAGACAGTAGGCCATATTTGACCCAAGAAACATATTTCTGGCCTAAGTGCGCTTGATCTCGAACTTTCTATGTGTAATCTTTGACTCTTTCTGATTTGACTTCACCCATACAGAACTCCATATAAGACCTACTGACTTTTTATACATATACATACCGACACCATTCTGTTGTCACATCAGCCATATATGAAGTCATTTTGACCTACTGAACAAATTTCTGGCAAATTACTCCTTGATGATGAAATTTCTATACAGACTCATTGATTCTGGGTAGACAGACAGAAAATATTTGACCCATGGAAAAAGTACCAAAAGTACTCTTGGCCTTTCATTACATATTCATTGATTCACTCTGATCTTGCTTGAGTCATATATGAACCCATTTTGACCTACTGAACAAATTTCTGGCAAATTAGTCCTTGATGATGAACTTTTTATATAAAGTCATTGACTCCTTCTGATGATATGTCAGCCACAGAGAATTGCGTATTTGACCTAATGGACATATTTATGTCAAATTGGTACTCAATCTTCACCTTTCAATACATACTCATTGACTCATTCTGATGCTACTTCAGTCATGTATGAACCCATTTTTGACCTACTGAACAAATTTCTTGCAAATTAGTCTTTGATGATGAAATATCTATATAGACTTATTGACTTTTTCTGGTGTTACATAAGACAGACAATAAGTCCATATTTGACCTTAGAAACATATTTCTGGCCTAAGAGCTCTGATCTTGAACTTTCTGTAGATACTCATTGACTCTTTCTGATTTTACTTCCGCCATACAGAAGTCCATTATAGACCTACATAAATTTTTTTTTGTCCTCGATCATGAATTTTGTATACATAATTATTGACTCCATCTGACGTTAATTAAACCAGACAGTTATACAGACAGTAGGCCATATTTGACATAAGGAACATATTTCTGGCCTAAGCGCGCTTGATCTTGAACTTTCTATAGATACTCATTGACTCTTTCTGATTTTATTTCCACCATACAGAAGTCCATTTTAGATCTACTGAACATATGTCTAGCAAATTAGTCCTCGATCATGAACTTTCTTTACATACTCACTGACTCCATCTGATGAAAGGTCAGGTATAAATTATTGCATATTTGACCCAATGCACATATTTCTTGGCCAAAGACTATTCGATTTTGAACTTTTTCTATATACATACTGACGCCTTTCTGATGTCACATCAGCCATACTGTAGTCCATACAGGCCAAAAGTACACTTGGCCTTTCATTACATATTCATTGATTCACTCTGATCGTGCTTTAGTCATATATGAACCCATATTGACCTACTGAACAAATTACTGGCAATTTAGTCATCCATGATGAACTTTTTATATAAAGTCATTGACTCCTTCTGATGATATGTCAGCCACAGAGAATTGCGTATTTGACCTAATGGACATATTTCTGTCAAATTTGTACTCAATCTTCACCTTTCAATACATACTCATTGACTTATTCTGATGCTACTTCAGTCATGTATGAACCCATTTTTGACCTACTGAACAAATTTCTTGCAAATTAGTCTTTGATGATGAAATATCTATATAGACTTATTGACTTTTTCTGGTGTTACATAAGACAGACAATAAGTCCATATTTGACCTTAGAAACATATTTCTGGCCTAAGAGCTCTGATCTTGAACTTTCTGTAGATACTCATTGACTCTTTCTGATTTTACTTCCGCCATACAGAAGTCCATTATAGACCTACATAAATTTTTTTTTGTCCTCGATCATGAATTTTGTATACATAATTATTGACTCCATCTGACGTTAATTAAACCAGACAGTTATACAGACAGTAGGCCATATTTGACATAAGGAACATATTTCTGGCCTAAGCGCGCTTGATCTTGAACTTTCTATAGATACTCATTGACTCTTTCTGATTTTATTTCCACCATACAGAAGTCCATTTTAGATCTACTGAACATATGTCTAGCAAATTAGTCCTCGATCATGAACTTTCTTTACATACTCACTGACTCCATCTGATGAAAGGTCAGGTATAAATTATTGCATATTTGACCCAATGCACATATTTCTTGGCCAAAGACTATTCGATTTTGAACTTTTTCTATATACATACTGACGCCTTTCTGATGTCACATCAGCCATACTGTAGTCCATACAGGCCAAAAGTACACTTGGCCTTTCATTACATATTCATTGATTCACTCTGATCTTGCTTGAGTCATATATGAACCCATATTGACCTACTGAACAAATTTCTGGCAAATTAGTCCTTGATGATGAACTTTTTATATAAAGTCATTGACTCCTTCTGATGATATGTCAGCCACAGAGAATTGCGTATTTGACCTAATGGACATATTTCTGTCAAATTGGTACTCAATCTTCACCTTTCAATACATACTCATTGACTCATTCTGATGCTACTTCAGACATGTATGAACCCATTTTTGACCTACTGAACATATTTCTGGCAAATTAGTCTTTTGATGATGAAATATCTATACAGACTTATTGACTTTTTCTGGTGTTACATAAGACAGACAATAAGTCCATATTTGACATTAGAAACATATTTCTGGCCTAAGAGCGCTTGATCTTGAACTTTCTATAGATACTCATTGACTCTTTCTGATTTTATTTCCGCCATACAGAAGTCCATTATAGACTTGATTAAACTTTTACAGTCCCAAGAGTCCTCGATCATGAACTTTATATACAGGCCTCACTCTGATGTTACTTGAGCCGTAGAGTATTGCATATTTGACCTAATGACCATATTTCTGGCCGAAAATGACTCCATCTTGAACTTTCAATACACACTCATTGATTCACTCTGATGTTTCTTGAGCCATATATGAAGCCATTTTGACCTACTGAACAAATTTCTGGCAAATTACTTCTTGATGATGAAATTTCTATACAGATTCATTGATTCTGGGTAGACAGACAGTAGGCCATATTTGACCCAAGGAACATATTTCTGGCCTAAGTGCGCTTGATCTTGAACTTTCTATGTGTAATCTTTGACTCTTTCTGATTTGACTTCACCCATACAGAACTCCATATAAGACCTACTGACTTTTTATATATATACATACTGACACCATTCTGATGTCACATCAGCCATATATGAAGTCATTTTGACCTACTGAACAAATTTCTGGCAAATTACTCCTTGATGATGAAATTTCTATACAGATTCATTGATTCTGGGTAGACAGACAGTAGGCCATATTTGACCCAAGGAACATATTTCTGGCCTAAGTGCGCTTGATCTTGAACTTTCTATGTGTAATCTTTGACTCTTTCTGATTTGACTTCACCCATACAAGAACTCCATATAAGACCTACTGACGTTTTATATATATACATACTGACGCCATTCTGATGTCACATCAGCCATACTCTAGTCCATACAGGCCAAAAGTACTCTTGGCCTTTCATTACATATTCATTGATTCACTCTGATCTTGCTTGAGTCATATGTGAACCCATTTTGACCTACTGAACAAATTTCTGGCAAATTAGTCCTTGATGATGAACTTTTTATATAAAGTCATTGACTCCTTCTGATGATATGTCAGCCACAGAGAATTGCGTATTTGACCTAATGGACATATTTATGTCCAATTGGTACTCAATCTTCACCTTTCAATACATACTCATTGACTCATTCTGATGCTACTTCAGTCATGTATGAACCCATTTTTGACCTACTGAACAAATTTCTTGCATATTAGTCTTTGATGATGAAATATCTATACGACTTATTGACTTTTTCTGGTGTTACATAAGACAGACAATAAGTCCATATTTGACATTAGAAACATATTTCTGGCCTAAGAGCGCTTAATCTTGAACTTTCTATAGATACTCATTGACTCTTTCTGGTTTTATTTCCGCCATACAGAAGTCCATTATAGACTTGATTAAACTTTTACAGTCCCAAGAGTCCTCGATCATGAACTTTATATACAGGCCTCACTCTGATGTTACTTGAGCCGTAGAGTATTGCATATTTGACCTAATGACCATATTTCTGGACGAAAATGACTCCATCTTGAACTTTCAATACACACTCATTGATTCACTCTGATGTTTCTTGAGCCATATATGAAGCCATTTTGACCTACTGAACAAATTTCTGACAAATGATGACATTTCTATACAGACTCATTGATTCTGGGTAGACAGACAGTAGGCCATATTTGACCCAAGGAACATATTTCTGGCCTAAGTGCGCTTGATCTTGAACTTTCTATGTGTAATCTTTGACTCTTTCTGATTTGACTTCACCCATACAGAACTCCATATAAGACCTACTGACTTTATATATATATATATATATATATATACATACTGACGCCATTCTGATGTCACATCAGCCATATATGAAGTCATTTTGACCTACTGAACAAATTTCTGGCAAATTACTCCTTGATGATGAAATTTCTATACAAACTCATTGATTCTGGGTAGACAGACAGTAGGACATATTTGACCCATGGAACATATTTCTGGCCTAAGTGCGCTTGATCTTGAACTTTCTATGTGTAATCTTTGACTCTTTCTGATTTGACTTCACCCATACAAGAACTCCATATAAGACCTACTGACTTTTTATATATATAAACATACATACTGACGCCATTCTGATGTCACATCAGCCATACTGTAGTCCATACAGGCCAAAAGTACTCTTGGCCTTTCATTACATATTCATTGATTCACTCTGATCTTGCTTGAGTCATATATGAACCCATTTTGACCTACTGAACAAATTTCTGGCAAATTAGTCCTTGATGATGAACTTTTTATATAAAGTCATTGACTCCTTATGATGATATGTCAGCCACAGAGAATTGCGTATTTGACCTAATGGACATATTTCTGTCAAATTGGTACTCAATCTTCACCTTTCAATACATACTCATTGACTCATTCTGATGCTACTTCAGTCATGTATGAACCCATTTTTGACCTACTGAACAAATTTCTTGCAAATTAGTCTTTGATGATGAAATATCTATATAGACTTATTGACTTTTTCTGGTGTTACATAAGACAGACAATAAGTCCATATTTGACCTTAAAAACATATTTCTGGCCTAAGAGCTCTGATCTTGAACTTTCTGTAGATACTCATTGACTCTTTCTGATTTTACTTCCGCCATACAGAAGTCCATTATAGACCTACTTAAATTTTTTTTTTGTCCTCGATCATGAATTTTATATACATAATTATTGACTCCATCTGACGTTAATTAAACCAGACAGTTATACAGACAGTAGGCCATATTTGACATAAGGAACATATTTCTGGCCTAAGCGCGCTTGATCTTGAACTTTCTATAGATACTCATTGACTCTTTCTGATTTTATTTCCGCCATACAGAAGTCCATTTTAGATCTACTGAACATATGTCTAGCAAATTAGTTCTCGATCATGAACTTTCTTTACATACTCACTGACTCCATCTGATGAAAGGTCAGGTATAAATTATTGCATATTTGACCCAATGCACATTTTTCTTGGCCAAAGACTATTCGATTTTGAACTTTTTCTATATACATACTGACGCCTTTCTGATGTCACATCAGCCATACTGTAGTCCATACAGGCCAAAAGTACTCTTGGCCTTTCAATACACACTCATTGATTCACTCTGATCTTGCTTGAGTCATATATGAACCCATTTTGACCTACTGAACAAATTTCTGACAAATTACTTCTTGATGATGACATTTCTATACAGACTCATTGATTCTGGGTAGACAGACAGTAGGCCATATTTGACCCAAGGAACATATTTCTGGCCTAAGTGCGCTTGATCTTGAACTTTCTATGTGTAATCTTTGACTCTTTCTGATTTGACTTCACCCATACAAGAACTCCATATAAGACCTACTGACTTTTTATATATATACATACTGACGCCATTCTGATGTCACATCAGCCATACTGTAGTCCATACAGGCCAAAAGTACTCTTGGCCTTTCATTACATATTCATTGATTCACTCTGATCTTGCTTGAGTCATATATGAACCCATTTTGACCTACTGAACAAATTTCTGGCAAATTAGTCCTTGATGATGAACTTTTTATATAAAGTCATTGACTCCTTATGATGATATGTCAGCCACAGAGAATTGCGTATTTGACCTAATGGACATATTTCTGTCAAATTGGTACTCAATCTTCACCTTTCAATACATACTCATTGACTCATTCTGATGCTACTTCAGTCATGTATGAACCCATTTTTGACCTACTGAACAAATTTCTTGCAAATTAGTCTTTGATGATGAAATATCTATATAGACTTATTGACTTTTTCTGGTGTTACATAAGACAGACAATAAGTCCATATTTGACCTTAAAAACATATTTCTGGCCTAAGAGCTCTGATCTTGAACTTTCTGTAGATACTCATTGACTCTTTCTGATTTTACTTCCGCCATACAGAAGTCCATTATAGACCTACATAAATTTTTTTTTGTCCTCGATCATGAATTTTGTATACATAATTATTGACTCCATCTGACGTTAATTAAACCAGACAGTTATACAGACAGTAGGCCATATTTGACATAAGGAACATATTTCTGGCCTAAGCGCGCTTGATCTTGAACTTTCTATAGATACTCATTGACTCTTTCTGATTTTATTTCCACCATACAGAAGTCCATTTTAGATCTACTGAACATATGTCTAGCAAATTAGTCCTCGATCATGAACTTTCTTTACATACTCACTGACTCCATCTGATGAAAGGTCAGGTATAAATTATTGCATATTTGACCCAATGCACATATTTCTTGGCCAAAGACTATTCGATTTTGAACTTTTTCTATATACATACTGACGCCTTTCTGATGTCACATCAGCCATACTGTAGTCCATACAGGCCAAAAGTACACTTGGCCTTTCATTACATATTCATTGATTCACTCTGATCTTGCTTGAGTCATATATGAACCCATATTGACCTACTGAACAAATTTCTGGCAAATTAGTCCTTGATGATGAACTTTTTATATAAAGTCATTGACTCCTTCTGATGATATGTCAGCCACAGAGAATTGCGTATTTGACCTAATGGACATATTTCTGTCAAATTGGTACTCAATCTTCACCTTTCAATACATACTCATTGACTCATTCTGATGCTACTTCAGACATGTATGAACCCATTTTTGACCTACTGAACATATTTCTGGCAAATTAGTCTTTTGATGATGAAATATCTATACAGACTTATTGACTTTTTCTGGTGTTACATAAGACAGACAATAAGTCCATATTTGACATTAGAAACATATTTCTGGCCTAAGAGCGCTTGATCTTGAACTTTCTATAGATACTCATTGACTCTTTCTGATTTTATTTCCGCCATACAGAAGTCCATTATAGACTTGATTAAACTTTTACAGTCCCAAGAGTCCTCGATCATGAACTTTATATACAGGCCTCACTCTGATGTTACTTGAGCCGTAGAGTATTGCATATTTGACCTAATGACCATATTTCTGGCCGAAAATGACTCCATCTTGAACTTTCAATACACACTCATTGATTCACTCTGATGTTTCTTGAGCCATATATGAAGCCATTTTGACCTACTGAACAAATTTCTGGCAAATTACTTCTTGATGATGAAATTTCTATACAGATTCATTGATTCTGGGTAGACAGACAGTAGGCCATATTTGACCCAAGGAACATATTTCTGGCCTAAGTGCGCTTGATCTTGAACTTTCTATGTGTAATCTTTGACTCTTTCTGATTTGACTTCACCCATACAGAACTCCATATAAGACCTACTGACTTTTTATATATATACATACTGACACCATTCTGATGTCACATCAGCCATATATGAAGTCATTTTGACCTACTGAACAAATTTCTGGCAAATTACTCCTTGATGATGAAATTTCTATACAGATTCATTGATTCTGGGTAGACAGACAGTAGGCCATATTTGACCCAAGGAACATATTTCTGGCCTAAGTGCGCTTGATCTTGAACTTTCTATGTGTAATCTTTGACTCTTTCTGATTTGACTTCACCCATACAAGAACTCCATATAAGACCTACTGACGTTTTATATATATACATACTGACGCCATTCTGATGTCACATCAGCCATACTCTAGTCCATACAGGCCAAAAGTACTCTTGGCCTTTCATTACATATTCATTGATTCACTCTGATCTTGCTTGAGTCATATGTGAACCCATTTTGACCTACTGAACAAATTTCTGGCAAATTAGTCCTTGATGATGAACTTTTTATATAAAGTCATTGACTCCTTCTGATGATATGTCAGCCACAGAGAATTGCGTATTTGACCTAATGGACATATTTATGTCCAATTGGTACTCAATCTTCACCTTTCAATACATACTCATTGACTCATTCTGATGCTACTTCAGTCATGTATGAACCCATTTTTGACCTACTGAACAAATTTCTTGCATATTAGTCTTTGATGATGAAATATCTATATAGACTTATTGACTTTTTCTGGTGTTACATAAGACAGACAATAAGTCCATATTTGACCTTAGAAACATATTTCTGGCCTAAGAGCTCTGATCTTGAACTTTCTGTAGATACTCATTGACTCTTTCTGATTTTATTTCCGCCATACAGAAGTCCATTATAGACTTGATTAAACTTTTACAGTCCCAAGAGTCCTCGATCATGAACTTTATATACAGGCCTCACTCTGATGTTACTTGAGCCGTAGAGTATTGCATATTTGACCTAATGACCATATTTCTGGACGAAAATGACTCCATCTTGAACTTTCAATACACACTCATTGATTCACTCTGATGTTTCTTGAGCCATATATGAAGCCATTTTGACCTACTGAACAAATTTCTGACAAATGATGACATTTCTATACAGACTCATTGATTCTGGGTAGACAGACAGTAGGCCATATTTGACCCAAGGAACATATTTCTGGCCTAAGTGCGCTTGATCTTGAACTTTCTATGTGTAATCTTTGACTCTTTCTGATTTGACTTCACCCATACAGAACTCCATATAAGACCTACTGACTTTTTATATATATATATATATATATATATATATATATATATATATACATACTGACGCCATTCTGATGTCACATCAGCCATATATGAAGTCATTTTGACCTACTGAACAAATTTCTGGCAAATTACTCCTTGATGATGAAATTTCTATACAAACTCATTGATTCTGGGTAGACAGACAGTAGGACATATTTGACCCATGGAACATATTTCTGGCCTAAGTGCGCTTGATCTTGAACTTTCTATGTGTAATCTTTGACTCTTTCTGATTTGACTTCACCCATACAAGAACTCCATATAAGACCTACTGACTTTTTATATATATAAACATACATACTGACGCCATTCTGATGTCACATCAGCCATACTGTAGTCCATACAGGCCAAAAGTACTCTTGGCCTTTCATTACATATTCATTGATTCACTCTGATCTTGCTTGAGTCATATATGAACCCATTTTGACCTACTGAACAAATTTCTGGCAAATTAGTCCTTGATGATGAACTTTTTATATAAAGTCATTGACTCCTTATGATGATATGTCAGCCACAGAGAATTGCGTATTTGACCTAATGGACATATTTCTGTCAAATTGGTACTCAATCTTCACCTTTCAATACATACTCATTGACTCATTCTGATGCTACTTCAGTCATGTATGAACCCATTTTTGACCTACTGAACAAATTTCTTGCAAATTAGTCTTTGATGATGAAATATCTATATAGACTTATTGACTTTTTCTGGTGTTACATAAGACAGACAATAAGTCCATATTTGACCTTAAAAACATATTTCTGGCCTAAGAGCTCTGATCTTGAACTTTCTGTAGATACTCATTGACTCTTTCTGATTTTACTTCCGCCATACAGAAGTCCATTATAGACCTACTTAAATTTTTTTTTGTCCTCGATCATGAATTTTATATACATAATTATTGACTCCATCTGACGTTAATTAAACCAGACAGTTATACAGACAGTAGGCCATATTTGACATAAGGAACATATTTCTGGCCTAAGCGCGCTTGATCTTGAACTTTCTATAGATACTCATTGACTCTTTCTGATTTTATTTCCGCCATACAGAAGTCCATTTTAGATCTACTGAACATATGTCTAGCAAATTAGTTCTCGATCATGAACTTTCTTTACATACTCACTGACTCCATCTGATGAAAGGTCAGGTATAAATTATTGCATATTTGACCCAATGCACATTTTTCTTGGCCAAAGACTATTCGATTTTGAACTTTTTCTATATACATACTGACGCCTTTCTGATGTCACATCAGCCATACTGTAGTCCATACAGGCCAAAAGTACTCTTGGCCTTTCAATACACACTCATTGATTCACTCTGATCTTGCTTGAGTCATATATGAACCCATTTTGACCTACTGAACAAATTTCTGACAAATTACTTCTTGATGATGACATTTCTATACAGACTCATTGATTCTGGGTAGACAGACAGTAGGCCATATTTGACCCAAGGAACATATTTCTGGCCTAAGTGCGCTTGATCTTGAACTTTCTATGTGTAATCTTTGACTCTTTCTGATTTGACTTCACCCATACAAGAACTCCATATAAGACCTACTGACTTTTTATATATATACATACTGACGCCATTCTGATGTCACATCAGCCATACTGTAGTCCATACAGGCCAAAAGTACTCTTGGCCTTTCATTACATATTCATTGATTCACTCTGATCTTGCTTGAGTCATATATGAACCCATTTTGACCTACTGAACAAATTTCTGGCAAATTAGTCCTTGATGATGAACTTTTTATATAAAGTCATTGACTCCTTATGATGATATGTCAGCCACAGAGAATTGCGTATTTGACCTAATGGACATATTTCTGTCAAATTGGTACTCAATCTTCACCTTTCAATACATACTCATTGACTCATTCTGATGCTACTTCAGTCATGTATGAACCCATTTTTGACCTACTGAACAAATTTCTTGCAAATTAGTCTTTGATGATGAAATATCTATATAGACTTATTGACTTTTTCTGGTGTTACATAAGACAGACAATAAGTCCATATTTGACCTTAAAAACATATTTCTGGCCTAAGAGCTCTGATCTTGAACTTTCTGTAGATACTCATTGACTCTTTCTGATTTTACTTCCGCCATACAGAAGTCCATTATAGATCTACATAAATTTTTTTTTGTCCTCGATCATGAATTTTGTATACATAATTATTGACTCCATCTGACGTTAATTAAACCAGACAGTTATACAGACAGTAGGCCATATTTGACATAAGGAACATATTTCTGGCCTAAGCGCGCTTGATCTTGAACTTTCTATAGATACTCATTGACTCTTTCTGATTTTATTTCCACCATACAGAAGTCCATTTTAGATCTACTGAACATATGTCTAGCAAATTAGTCCTCGATCATGAACTTTCTTTACATACTCACTGACTCCATCTGATGAAAGGTCAGGTATAAATTATTGCATATTTGACCCAATGCACATATTTCTTGGCCAAAGACTATTCGATTTTGAACTTTTTCTATATACATACTGACGCCTTTCTGATGTCACATCAGCCATACTGTAGTCCATACAGGCCAAAAGTACACTTGGCCTTTCATTACATATTCATTGATTCACTCTGATCTTGCTTGAGTCATATATGAACCCATATTGACCTACTGAACAAATTGCTGGCAATTTAGTCATCCATGATGAACTTTTTACATAAAGTCATTGACTCCTTCTGATGATATGTCAGCCACAGAGAATTGCGTATTTGACCTAATGGACATATTTCTGTCAAATTGGTACTCAATCTTCACCTTTCAATACATACTCATTGACTCATTCTGATGCTACTTCAGACATGTATGAACCCATTTTTGACCTACTGAACATATTTCTGGCAAATTAGTCTTTTGATGATGAAATATCTATACAGACTTATTGACTTTTTCTGGTGTTACATAAGACAGACAATAAGTCCATATTTGACATTAGAAACATATTTCTGGCCTAAGAGCGCTTGATCTTGAACTTTCTATAGATACTCATTGACTCTTTCTGATTTTATTTCCGCCATACAGAAGTCCATTATAGACTTGATTAAACTTTTACAGTCCCAAGAGTCCTCGATCATGAACTTTATATACAGGCCTCACTCTGATGTTACTTGAGCCGTAGAGTATTGCATATTTGACCTAATGACCATATTTCTGGCCGAAAATGACTCCATCTTGAACTTTCAATACACACTCATTGATTCACTCTGATGTTTCTTGAGCCATATATGAAGCCATTTTGACCTACTGAACAAATTTCTGGCAAATTACTTCTTGATGATGAAATTTCTATACAGATTCATTGATTCTGGGTAGACAGACAGTAGGCCATATTTGACCCAAGGAACATATTTCTGGCCTAAGTGCGCTTGATCTTGAACTTTCTATGTGTAATCTTTGACTCTTTCTGATTTGACTTCACCCATACAGAACTCCATATAAGACCTACTGACTTTTTATATATATACATACTGACACCATTCTGATGTCACATCAGCCATATATGAAGTCATTTTGACCTACTGAACAAATTTCTGGCAAATTACTCCTTGATGATGAAATTTCTATACAGATTCATTGATTCTGGGTAGACAGACAGTAGGCCATATTTGACCCAAGGAACATATTTCTGGCCTAAGTGCGCTTGATCTTGAACTTTCTATGTGTAATCTTTGACTCTTTCTGATTTGACTTCACCCATACAAGAACTCCATATAAGACCTACTGACGTTTTATATATATACATACTGACGCCATTCTGATGTCACATCAGCCATACTCTAGTCCATACAGGCCAAAAGTACTCTTGGCCTTTCATTACATATTCATTGATTCACTCTGATCTTGCTTGAATCATATGTGAACCCATTTTGACCTACTGAACAAATTTCTGGCAAATTAGTCCTTGATGATGAACTTTTTATATAAAGTCATTGACTCCTTCTGATGATATGTCAGCCACAGAGAATTGCGTATTTGACCTAATGGACATATTTATGTCCAATTGGTACTCAATCTTCACCTTTCAATACATACTCATTGACTCATTCTGATGCCACTTCAGTCATGTATGAACCCATTTTTGACCTACTGAACAAATTTCTTGCATATTAGTCTTTGATGATGAAATATCTATACGACTTATTGACTTTTTCTGGTGTTACATAAGACAGACAATAAGTCCATATTTGACATTAGAAACATATTTCTGGCCTAAGAGCGCTTAATCTTGAACTTTCTATAGATACTCATTGACTCTTTCTGGTTTTATTTCCGCCATACAGAAGTCCATTATAGACTTGATTAAACTTTTACAGTCCCAAGAGTCCTCGATCATGAACTTTATATACAGGCCTCACTCTGATGTTACTTGAGCCGTAGAGTATTGCATATTTGACCTAATGACCATATTTCTGGACGAAAATGACTCCATCTTGAACTTTCAATACACACTCATTGATTCACTCTGATGTTTCTTGAGCCATATATGAAGCCATTTTGACCTACTGAACAAATTTCTGACAAATGATGACATTTCTATACAGACTCATTGATTCTGGGTAGACAGACAGTAGGCCATATTTGACCCAAGGAACATATTTCTGGCCTAAGTGCGCTTGATCTTGAACTTTCTATGTGTAATCTTTGACTCTTTCTGATTTGACTTCACCCATACAGAACTCCATATAAGACCTACTGACTTTTTATATATATACATACTGACGCCATTCTGATGTCACATCAGCCATATATGAAGTCATTTTGACCTACTGAACAAATTTCTGGCAAATTACTCCTTGATGATGAAATTTCTATACAAACTCATTGATTCTGGGTAGACAGACAGTAGGACATATTTGACCCATGGAACATATTTCTGGCCTAAGTGCGCTTGATCTTGAACTTTCTATGTGTAATCTTTGACTCTTTCTGATTTGACTTCACCCATACAAGAACTCCATATAAGACCTACTGACTTTTTATATATATAAACATACATACTGACGCCATTCTGATGTCACATCAGCCATACTGTAGTCCATACAGGCCAAAAGTACTCTTGGCCTTTCATTACATATTCATTGATTCACTCTGATCTTGCTTGAGTCATATATGAACCCATTTTGACCTACTGAACAAATTTCTGGCAAATTAGTCCTTGATGATGAACTTTTTATATAAAGTCATTGACTCCTTATGATGATATGTCAGCCACAGAGAATTGCGTATTTGACCTAATGGACATATTTCTGTCAAATTGGTACTCAATCTTCACCTTTCAATACATACTCATTGACTCATTCTGATGCTACTTCAGTCATGTATGAACCCATTTTTGACCTACTGAACAAATTTCTTGCAAATTAGTCTTTGATGATGAAATATCTATATAGACTTATTGACTTTTTCTGGTGTTACATAAGACAGACAATAAGTCCATATTTGACCTTAAAAACATATTTCTGGCCTAAGAGCTCTGATCTTGAACTTTCTGTAGATACTCATTGACTCTTTCTGATTTTACTTCCGCCATACAGAAGTCCATTATAGACCTACTTAAATTTTTTTTTTGTCCTCGATCATGAATTTTATATACATAATTATTGACTCCATCTGACGTTAATTAAACCAGACAGTTATACAGACAGTAGGCCATATTTGACATAAGGAACATATTTCTGGCCTAAGCGCGCTTGATCTTGAACTTTCTATAGATACTCATTGACTCTTTCTGATTTTATTTCCGCCATACAGAAGTCCATTTTAGATCTACTGAACATATGTCTAGCAAATTAGTTCTCGATCATGAACTTTCTTTACATACTCACTGACTCCATCTGATGAAAGGTCAGGTATAAATTATTGCATATTTGACCCAATGCACATTTTTCTTGGCCAAAGACTATTCGATTTTGAACTTTTTCTATATACATACTGACGCCTTTCTGATGTCACATCAGCCATACTGTAGTCCATACAGGCCAAAAGTACTCTTGGCCTTTCAATACACACTCATTGATTCACTCTGATCTTGCTTGAGTCATATATGAACCCATTTTGACCTACTGAACAAATTTCTGACAAATTACTTCTTGATGATGACATTTCTATACAGACTCATTGATTCTGGGTAGACAGACAGTAGGCCATATTTGACCCAAGGAACATATTTCTGGCCTAAGTGCGCTTGATCTTGAACTTTCTATGTGTAATCTTTGACTCTTTCTGATTTGACTTCACCCATACAAGAACTCCATATAAGACCTACTGACTTTTTATATATATACATACTGACGCCATTCTGATGTCACATCAGCCATACTGTAGTCCATACAGGCCAAAAGTACTCTTGGCCTTTCATTACATATTCATTGATTCACTCTGATCTTGCTTGAGTCATATATGAACCCATTTTGACCTACTGAACAAATTTCTGGCAAATTAGTCCTTGATGATGAACTTTTTATATAAAGTCATTGACTCCTTATGATGATATGTCAGCCACAGAGAATTGCGTATTTGACCTAATGGACATATTTCTGTCAAATTGGTACTCAATCTTCACCTTTCAATACATACTCATTGACTCATTCTGATGCTACTTCAGTCATGTATGAACCCATTTTTGACCTACTGAACAAATTTCTTGCAAATTAGTCTTTGATGATGAAATATCTATATAGACTTATTGACTTTTTCTGGTGTTACATAAGACAGACAATAAGTCCATATTTGACCTTAAAAACATATTTCTGGCCTAAGAGCTCTGATCTTGAACTTTCTGTAGATACTCATTGACTCTTTCTGATTTTACTTCCGCCATACAGAAGTCCATTATAGACCTACATAAATTTTTTTGTCCTCGATCATGAATTTTGTATACATAATTATTGACTCCATCTGACGTTAATTAAACCAGACAGTTATACAGACAGTAGGCCATATTTGACATAAGGAACATATTTCTGGCCTAAGCGCGCTTGATCTTGAACTTTCTATAGATACTCATTGACTCTTTCTGATTTTATTTCCACCATACAGAAGTCCATTTTAGATCTACTGAACATATGTCTAGCAAATTAGTCCTCGATCATGAACTTTCTTTACATACTCACTGACTCCATCTGATGAAAGGTCAGGTATAAATTATTGCATATTTGACCCAATGCACATATTTCTTGGCCAAAGACTATTCGATTTTGAACTTT
This sequence comes from Chanodichthys erythropterus, assembly GCF_024489055.1. Lineage (NCBI taxonomy): Eukaryota > Metazoa > Chordata > Actinopteri > Cypriniformes > Xenocyprididae > Chanodichthys > Chanodichthys erythropterus. The sequence goes on along the minus strand of NC_090241.1, from coordinate 41,120,333 downwards.
TTCTATATACATACTGACGCCTTTCTGATGTCACATCAGCCATACTGTAGTCCATACAGGCCAAAAGTACTCTTGGCCTTTCATTACATATTCATTGATTCACTCTGATCTTGCTTGAGTCATATATGAACCCATTTTGACCTACTGAACAAATTTCTGACAAATTACTTCTTGATGATGACATTTCTATACAGACTCATTGATTCTGGGTAGACAGACAGTAGGCCATATTTGACCCAAGGAACATATTTCTGGCCTAAGTGCGCTTGATCTTGAACTTTCTATGTGTAATCTTTGACTCTTTCTGATTTGACTTCACCCATACAGAACTCCATATAAGACCTACTGACTTTTTATAGATATACATACTGACGCTTTTCTGATGTCACATCAGCCATATATGAAGTCATTTTGACCTACTGAACAAATTTCTGGCAAATTACTCCTTGATGATGAAATTTCTATACAGACTCATTGATTCTGGGTAGACAGACAGTAGGCCATATTTGACCCAAGGAACATATTTCTGGCCTAAGTGCGCTTGATCTTGAACTTTCTATGTATAATCTTTGACTCTTTCTGATTTGACTTCACCCACTCCATATAAGACCTACTGACGTTTTATATATATACATACTGACGCCATTCTGATGTCACATCAGCCATACTGTAGTCCATACAGGCCAAAAGTACTCTTGGCCTTTCATTACATATTCATTGATTCACTCTGATCTTGCTTGAGTCATATATGAACCCATTTTGACCTACTGAACAAATTTCTGGCAAATTAGTCCTTGGTGATGAACATTTTATATAAAGTCATTGACTCCTTCTGATGATATATCAGCCACAGAGAATTGCATATTTGACCTAATGGACATATTTCTGTAAAATTGGTACTCAATCTTCACCTTTCAATACATACTCATTGATTCATTCTGATGCTACTTCAGTCATGTATGAACCCATTTTTGACCCTTTTGAACAAATTTCTTGCAAATTAGTCTTTTGATGATGAAATATCTATACAGACTTATTGACTTTTTCTGGTGTTACATAAGACAGACAGTAGTCCATATTTGACCTTAGAAACATATTTCTGGCCTAAGAGCGCTTGATCTTGAACTTTCTATAGATACTCATTGACTCTTTCTGGTTTTATTTCCGCCATACAGAAGTCCATTATAGATTTGATTAAACTTTTACAGTCCCAAGAGTCCTCGATCATGAACTTTATATACATAATTATTGACTCCATCTGACGTTAATTAAACCAGACAGTTATACAGACAGTAGGCCATATTTGACATAAGGAACATATTTTTGGCCTAAGTGCGCTTGATCTTGAACTTTCTATAGATACTCATTGACTCTTTCTGATTTTATTTCCGCCATACAGAAGTCCATATAAGACCTACTGAACATATTTCTGTCAAATTAGTCCTCGATCAAGAACTTTCTTTACTTACTCATTGACTCCATCTGATGAAACGTCAGTTATAAAGTTTCGCGTATTTGACCCAATGCATATATTTCTGGCCAAAGAGTACTCGATCTTGAACTTTTTATATATACATACTGACACCTTTCTGATGTCACATCAGCCATACAGTAGTCCATATAAGGCCAAAAGTACTCTTGGCCTTATATATATACACTCATTGACACACTCTGATGTTTCACATGAGCCATATATGAAGCCATTTTGACCTACTGAACAAATTTCTGGCAAATTACTTCTTGATGATGAAATTTCTATACAGACTCATTGATTCTGGGTAGACAGACAGTAGGCCATATTTGACCCAAGGAACATATTTCTGGCCTAAGTGCGCTTGATCTTGAACTTTCTATGTGTAATCTTTGACTCTTTCTGATTTGACTTCACCCATACAAGAACTCCATATAAGACCTACTGACGTTTTATATATATACATACTGACGCCATTCTGATGTCACATCAGCCATACTGTAGTCCATACAGGCCAAAAGTACTCTTGGCCTTTCATTACATATTCATTGATTCACTCTGATCTTGCTTGAGTCATATATGAACCCATTTTGACCTACTGAACAAATTTCTGGCAAATTAGTCCTTGATGATGAACTTTTTATATAAAGTCATTGACTCCTTATGATGATATGTCAGCCACAGAGAATTGCGTATTTGACCTAATGGACATATTTCTGTCAAATTGGTACTCAATCTTCACCTTTCAATACATACTCATTGACTCATTCTGATGCTACTTCAGTCATGTATGAACCCATTTTTGACCTACTGAACAAATTTCTTGCAAATTAGTCTTTGATGATGAAATATCTATATAGACTTATTGACTTTTTCTGGTGTTACATAAGACAGACAATAAGTCCATATTTGACCTTAGAAACATATTTCTGGCCTAAGAGCTCTGATCTTGAACTTTCTGTAGATACTCATTGACTCTTTCTGATTTTACTTCCGCCATACAGAAGTCCATTATAGACCTACTTAAATTTTTTTTTGTCCTCGATCATGAATTTTGTATACATAACTATTGACTCCATCTGACGTTAATTAAACCAGACAGTTATACAGACAGTAGGCCATATTTGACATAAGGAACATATTTCTGGCCTAAGAGCGCTTGATCTTGAACTTTCTATAGATACTCATTGACTCTTTCTGATTTTATTTCCGCCATACAGATGTCCATTTTAGATCTACTGAACATATGTCTAGCAAATTAGTCCTCGATCATGAACTTTCTTTACATACTCACTGACTCCATCTGATGAAAGGTCAGGTATAAATTATTGCATATTTGACCCAATGCACATATTTCTTGGCCAAAGACTATTCGATTTTGAACTTTTTCTATATACATACTGACGCCTTTCTGATGTCACATCAGCCATACTGTAGTCCATACAGGCCAAAAGTACACTTGGCCTTTCATTACATATTCATTGATTCACTCTGATCTTGCTTGAGTCATATATGAACCCATATTGACCTACTGAACAAATTACTGGCAATTTAGTCCTCCATGATGAACTTTTTACATAAAGTCATTGACTCCTTCTGATGATATGTCAGCCACAGAGAATTGCGTATTTGACCTAATGGACATATTTCTGTCAAATTGGTACTCAATCTTCACCTTTCAATACATACTCATTGACTCATTCTGATGCTACTTCAGACATGTATGAACCCATTTTTGACCTACTGAACATATTTCTGGCAAATTAGTCTTTTGATGATGAAATATCTATACAGACTTATTGACTTTTTCTGGTGTTACATAAGACAGACAATAAGTCCATATTTGACATTAGAAACATATTTCTGGCCTAAGAGCGCTTGATCTTGAACTTTCTATAGATACTCATTGACTCTTTCTGATTTTATTTCCGCCATACAGAAGTCCATTATAGACTTGATTAAACTTTTACAGTCCCAAGAGTCCTCGATCATGAACTTTATATACAGGCCTCACTCTGATGTTACTTGAGCCGTAGAGTATTGCATATTTGACCTAATGACCATATTTCTGGCCGAAAATGACTCCATCTTGAACTTTCAATACACACTCATTGATTCACTCTGATGTTTCTTGAGCCATATATGAAGCCATTTTGACCTACTGAACAAATTTCTGGCAAATTACTTCTTGATAATAAAATTTCTATAGAGACTCATTGATTCTGGGTAGACAGACAGTAGGCCATATTTGACCCAAGGAACATATTTCTGGCCTAAGTGCGCTTGATCTTGAACTTTCTATGTGTAATCTTTGACTCTTTCTGATTTGACTTCACCCATACAGAACTCCATATAAGACCTACTGACTTTTTATATATATACATACTGACACCATTCTGATGTCACATCAGCCATATATGAAGTCATTTTGACCTACTGAACAAATTTCTGGCAAATTACTCCTTGATGATGAAATTTCTATACAGATTCATTGATTCTGGGTAGACAGACAGTAGGCCATATTTGACCCAAGGAACATATTTCTGGCCTAAGTGCGCTTGATCTTGAACTTTCTATGTGTAATCTTTGACTCTTTCTGATTTGACTTCACCCATACAAGAACTCCATATAAGACCTACTGACGTTTTATATATATACATACTGACGCCATTCTGATGTCACATCAGCCATACTCTAGTCCATACAGGCCAAAAGTACTCTTGGCCTTTCATTACATATTCATTGATTCACTCTGATCTTGCTTGAATCATATGTGAACCCATTTTGACCTACTGAACAAATTTCTGGCAAATTAGTCCTTGATGATGAACTTTTTATATAAAGTCATTGACTCCTTCTGATGATATGTCAGCCACAGAGAATTGCGTATTTGACCTAATGGACATATTTATGTCCAATTGGTACTCAATCTTCACCTTTCAATACATACTCATTGACTCATTCTGATGCCACTTCAGTCATGTATGAACCCATTTTTGACCTACTGAACAAATTTCTTGCATATTAGTCTTTGATGATGAAATATCTATACAGACTTATTGACTTTTTCTGGTGTTACATAAGACAGACAATAAGTCCATATTTGACATTAGAAACATATTTCTGGCCTAAGAGCGCTTAATCTTGAACTTTCTATAGATACTCATTGACTCTTTCTGGTTTTATTTCCGCCATACAGAAGTCCATTATAGACTTGATTAAACTTTTACAGTCCCAAGAGTCCTCGATCATGAACTTTATATACAGGCCTCACTCTGATGTTACTTGAGCCGTAGAGTATTGCATATTTGACCTAATGACCATATTTCTGGACGAAAATGACTCCATCTTGAACTTTCAATACACACTCATTGATTCACTCTGATGTTTCTTGAGCCATATATGAAGCCATTTTGACCTACTGAACAAATTTCTGACAAATGATGACATTTCTATACAGACTCATTGATTCTGGGTAGACAGACAGTAGGCCATATTTGACCCAAGGAACATATTTCTGGCCTAAGTGCGCTTGATCTTGAACTTTCTATGTGTAATCTTTGACTCTTTCTGATTTGACTTCACCCATACAGAACTCCATATAAGACCTACTGACTTTTTATATATATACATACTGACGCCATTCTGATGTCACATCAGCCATATATGAAGTCATTTTGACCTACTGAACAAATTTCTGGCAAATTACTCCTTGATGATGAAATTTCTATACAAACTCATTGATTCTGGGTAGACAGACAGTAGGACATATTTGACCCATGGAACATATTTCTGGCCTAAGTGCGCTTGATCTTGAACTTTCTATGTGTAATCTTTGACTCTTTCTGATTTGACTTCACCCATACAAGAACTCCATATAAGACCTACTGACTTTTTATATATATAAACATACATACTGACGCCATTCTGATGTCACATCAGCCATACTGTAGTCCATACAGGCCAAAAGTACTCTTGGCCTTTCATTACATATTCATTGATTCACTCTGATCTTGCTTGAGTCATATATGAACCCATTTTGACCTACTGAACAAATTTCTGGCAAATTAGTCCTTGATGATGAACTTTTTATATAAAGTCATTGACTCCTTATGATGATATGTCAGCCACAGAGAATTGCGTATTTGACCTAATGGACATATTTCTGTCAAATTGGTACTCAATCTTCACCTTTCAATACATACTCATTGACTCATTCTGATGCTACTTCAGTCATGTATGAACCCATTTTTGACCTACTGAACATATTTCTGGCAAATTAGTCTTTTGATGATGAAATATCTATATAGACTTATTGACTTTTTCTGGTGTTACATAAGACAGACAATAAGTCCATATTTGACCTTAAAAACATATTTCTGGCCTAAGAGCTCTGATCTTGAACTTTCTGTAGATACTCATTGACTCTTTCTGATTTTACTTCCGCCATACAGAAGTCCATTATAGACCTACTTAAATTTTTTTTTTTGTCCTCGATCATGAATTTTATATACATAATTATTGACTCCATCTGACGTTAATTAAACCAGACAGTTATACAGACAGTAGGCCATATTTGACATAAGGAACATATTTCTGGCCTAAGCGCGCTTGATCTTGAACTTTCTATAGATACTCATTGACTCTTTCTGATTTTATTTCCGCCATACAGAAGTCCATTTTAGATCTACTGAACATATGTCTAGCAAATTAGTTCTCGATCATGAACTTTCTTTACATACTCACTGACTCCATCTGATGAAAGGTCAGGTATAAATTATTGCATATTTGACCCAATGCACATTTTTCTTGGCCAAAGACTATTCGATTTTGAACTTTTTCTATATACATACTGACGCCTTTCTGATGTCACATCAGCCATACTGTAGTCCATACAGGCCAAAAGTACTCTTGGCCTTTCAATACACACTCATTGATTCACTCTGATCTTGCTTGAGTCATATATGAACCCATTTTGACCTACTGAACAAATTTCTGACAAATTACTTCTTGATGATGACATTTCTATACAGACTCATTGATTCTGGGTAGACAGACAGTAGGCCATATTTGACCCAAGGAACATATTTCTGGCCTAAGTGCGCTTGATCTTGAACTTTCTATGTGTAATCTTTGACTCTTTCTGATTTGACTTCACCCATACAAGAACTCCATATAAGACCTACTGACTTTTTATATATATACATACTGACGCCATTCTGATGTCACATCAGCCATACTGTAGTCCATACAGGCCAAAAGTACTCTTGGCCTTTCATTACATATTCATTGATTCACTCTGATCTTGCTTGAGTCATATATGAACCCATTTTGACCTACTGAACAAATTTCTGGCAAATTAGTCCTTGATGATGAACTTTTTATATAAAGTCATTGACTCCTTATGATGATATGTCAGCCACAGAGAATTGCGTATTTGACCTAATGGACATATTTCTGTCAAATTGGTACTCAATCTTCACCTTTCAATACATACTCATTGACTCATTCTGATGCTACTTCAGTCATGTATGAACCCATTTTTGACCTACTGAACAAATTTCTTGCAAATTAGTCTTTGATGATGAAATATCTATATAGACTTATTGACTTTTTCTGGTGTTACATAAGACAGACAATAAGTCCATATTTGACCTTAAAAACATATTTCTGGCCTAAGAGCTCTGATCTTGAACTTTCTGTAGATACTCATTGACTCTTTCTGATTTTACTTCCGCCATACAGAAGTCCATTATAGACCTACTTAAACTTTTACAGTCCCAAGAGTCCTCGATCATGAATTTTATATACATAATTATTGACTCCATCTGACGTTAATTAAACCAGACAGTTATACAGACAGTAGGCCATATTTGACATAAGGAACATATTTCTGGCCTAAGAGCGCTTGATCTTGAACTTTCTATAGATACTCATTGACTCTTTCTGATTTTATTTCCGCCATACAGATGTCCATTTTAGATCTACTGAACATATGTCTAGCAAATTAGTCCTCGATCATGAACTTTCTTTACATACTCACTGACTCCATCTGATGAAAGGTCAGGTATAAATTATTGCATATTTGACCCAATGCACATATTTCTTGGCCAAAGACTATTCGATTTTGAACTTTTTCTATATACATACTGACGCCTTTCTGATGTCACATCAGCCATACTGTAGTCCATACAGGCCAAAAGTACACTTGGCCTTTCATTACATATTCATTGATTCACTCTGATCTTGCTTGAGTCATATATGAACCCATATTGACCTACTGAACAAATTACTGGCAATTTAGTCCTTGATGATGACATTTCTATACAGACTCATTGATTCTGGGTAGACAGACAGTAGGCCATATTTGACCCAAGGAACATATTTCTGGCCTAAGTGCGCTTGATCTTGAACTTTCTATGTGTAATCTTTGACTCTTTCTGATTTGACTTCACCCATACAGAACTCCATATAAGACCTACTGACTTTTTATAGATATACATACTGACGCTTTTCTGATGATATGTCAACCACAGATGAATTGCGTATTTGACCTACTGAACAAATTTCTGGCAAATTACTCCTTGATGATGAAATTTCTATACAGACTCATTGATTCTGGGTAGACAGACAGTAGGACATATTTGACCCATGGAACATATTTCTGGCCTAAGTGCGCTTGATCTTGAACTTTCTATGTGTAATCTTTGACTCTTTCTGATTTGACTTCACCCATACAAGAACTCCATATAAGACCTACTGACTTTTTATATATATAAACATACATACTGACGCCATTCTGATGTCACATCAGCCATACTGTAGTCCATACAGGCCAAAAGTACTCTTGGCCTTTCATTACATATTCATTGATTCACTCTGATCGTGCTTTAGTCATATATGAACCCATATTGACCTACTGAACAAATTACTGGCAATTTAGTCATCCATGATGAACTTTTTACATAAAGTCATTGACTCCTTCTGATGATAGCCACAGAGATGATAGCCACAGTCAGCCACAGAGAATTGCATATCTGACCTAATGGACATATTTCTGTCAAATTGGTACTCAAACTTCAACTTTCAATACATACTCATTGACTCATTCTGAAGCTACTTCAATCACAAATTAACCCATTTTTTAACCTACTGAACAAATTTCTGGCAAATTAGTCTTTGATGATGAAATTTCTATACAGAATTACTGACTTTTTCTGGGGTTACATCAGACAGACAGTAGCCCATATTTGACCTTAGAAACATATTTCTGGCCTAAGAACGCTTGATCTTGAAATTTCTATAGATACTCATTGACTCCTTCTGATTTTATTTCAGCCGTACAGATGTCTATTTTAGACCTACTTTTAAACTTTTTTTGTCCTCGATTATGAATTTTATATACATAATTATTGACTTCATCTGATGTTAATTAAACCAGACAGTTATACAGACAGTAGGCCATATTTGACATAAGGAACATATTTCTGGCCTAAGCGCGCTTGATCTTGAACTTTCTATAGATACTCATTGACTCTTTCTGATTTTATTTCCGCCATACAGAAGTCCATTTTAGATCTACTGAACATATGTCTAGCAAATTAGTTCTCGATCATGAACTTTCTTTACATACTCACTGACTCCATCTGATGAAAGGTCAGGTATAAATTATTGCATATTTGACCCAATGCACATTTTTCTTGGCCAAAGACTATTCGATTTTGAACTTTTTCTATATACATACTTTGACGCCTTTCTGATGTCACATCAGCCATACTGTAGTCCATACAGGACCAAAAGTACTAACTTGGCCTTTCAATAAACACTCATTGATTCACTCTGATCTTGCTTGAGTCATATATGAACCCATTTTGACCTACTGAACAAATTTCTGGCAAATTACTTCTTGATAATAAAATTTCTATAGAGACTCATTGATTCTGGGTAGACAGACAGTGAGCCATATTTGACCTAAGGAACATATTTCTGGCCTAATTGCGCTTCATCTTGAACTTTCACTCTTTTACTCCTGATTTGACTTGCCCCATACAGGCAGTCCATATAAGACCTACTGACTTTTTATATATATACATACTGACGCCATTCTGATGTCACATCAGCCATACTGTAGTCCATACAGGCCAAAAGTACTCTTGGCCTTTCATTACATATTCATTGATTCACTCTGATCTTGCTTGAGTCATATATGAACCCATTTTGACCTACTGAACAAATTTCTGGCAAATTAGTCCTTGATGATGAACTTTTTATATAAAGTCATTGACTCCTTATGATGATATGTCAGCCACAGAGAATTGCGTATTTGACCTAATGGACATATTTCTGTCAAATTGGTACTCAAACTTCACCATTCAATACATACTCATTGACTCATTCTGATGCTACTTCAGTCATGTATGAACCCATTTTTGACCTACTGAACAAATTTCTTGCAAATTAGTCTTTGATGATGAAATATCTATATAGACTTATTGACTTTTTCTGGTGTTACATAAGACAGACAATAAGTCCATATTTGACCTTAAAAACATATTTCTGGCCTAAGAGCTCTGATCTTGAACTTTCTGTAGATACTCATTGACTCTTTCTGATTTTACTTCCGCCATACAGAAGTCCATTATAGACCTACTTAAATTTTTTTTTTGTCCTCGATCATGAATTTTATATACATAATTATTGACTCCATCTGACGTTAATTAAACCAGACAGTTATACAGACAGTAGGCCATATTTGACATAAGGAACATATTTCTGGCCTAAGCGCGCTTGATCTTGAACTTTCTATAGATACTCATTGACTCTTTCTGATTTTATTTCCGCCATACAGAAGTCCATTTTAGATCTACTGAACATATGTCTAGCAAATTAGTCCTCAATCATGAACTTTCTTTACATACTCACTGACTCCATCTGATGAAAGGTCAGGTATAAATTATTGCATATTTGACCCAATGCACATTTTTCTTGGCCAAAGACTATTCGATTTTGAACTTTTTCTATATACATACTGACGCCTTTCTGATGTCACATCAGCCATACTGTAGTCCATACAGGCCAAAAGTACTCTTGGCCTCTCAATACACACTCATTGATTCACTCTGATCTTGCTTGAGTCATATATGAACCCATTTTGACCTACTGAACAAATTTCTGGCAAATTACTTCTTGATAATAAAATTTCTATAGAGACTCATTGATTCTGGGTAGACAGACAGTAGGACATATTTGACCCAAGGAACATATTTCTGGCCTAAGTGCGCTTGATCTTGAACTTTCTATGTGTAATCTTTGACTCTTTCTGATTTGACTTCACCCATACAGAACTCCATGTAAGACCTACTGACTTTTTATATATATACATACTGACGCCATTCTGATGTCACATCAGCCATATATGAAGTCATTTTGACCTACTGAACAAATTTCTGGCAAATTACTCCTTGATGATGAAATTTCTATACAGACTCATTGATTCTGGGTAGACAGACAGTAGGCCATATTTGACCCAAGGAACATATTTCTGGCCTAAGTGCGCTTGATCTTGAACTTTCTATGTATAATCTTTGACTCTTTCTGATTTGACTTCACCCATACAAGAACTCCATATAAGACCTACTGACGTTTTATATATATACATACTGACGCCATTCTGATGTCACATCAGCCATACTGTAGTCCATACAGGCCAAAAGTACTCTTGGCCTTTCAATAAACACTCATTGATTCACTCTGATCTTGCTTGAGTCATATATGAACCCATTTTGACCTACTGAACAAATTTCTGGCAAATTAGTCCTCCATGATGAACTTTTTACATAAAGTCATTGACTCCTTCTGATGATATGTCAGCCACAGAGAATTGCATATCTGACCTAATGGACATATTTCTGTCAAATTGGTACTCAAACTTCAACTTTCAATACATACTCATTGACTCATTCTGAAGCTACTTCAGTCACAAATTAACCCATTTTTTAACCTACTGAACAAATTTCTGGCAAATTAGTCTTTGATGATGAAATTTCTATACAGAATTACTGACTTTTTCTGGTGTTAAACCTTCTGATTTCACATCAGCCTGACAATAAGTCCATATTTGACCTTAGAAACATATTTCTGGCCTAAGAGCGCTTGATCTTGAACTTTCTATAGATACTCATTGACTCTTTCTGATTTTATTTCCGCCATACAGAAGTCCATTATAGACTTGATTAAACTTTTACAGTCCCAAGAGTCCTCGATCATGAACTTTATATACAGGCCTCACTCTGATGTTACTTGAGCCGTAGAGTATTGCATATTTGACCTAATGACCATATTTCTGGCCGAACAATGACTCCATATAAGACTTGAACTTTCAATACACACTCATTGATTCACTCTGAAGTTTCCTGAGCCATATATGAAGCCATTTTGACCTACTGAACAAATTTCTGGCAAATTACTCCTTGATGATGAAATTTCTATACAAACTCATTGATTCTGGGTAGACAGACAGTAGGCCATATTTGACCCATGGAACATATTTCTGGCCTAAGTGCGCTTGATATTGAACTTTCTATGTATAATCTTTGACTCTTTCTGATTTGACTTCACCCATACAAGAACTCCATATAAGACCTACTGACTTTTTATATATATACATACTGACGCCATTCTGATGTCACATCAGCCATATATGAAGCCATTTTGACCTACTGAACAAATTTCTGGCAAATTACTCCTTGATGATGAAATTTCTATACAGACTCATTGATTCTGGGTAGACAGACAGTAGGCCATATTTGACCCAAGGAAAATATTTCTGGCCTAAGTGCGCTTGATCTCGAACTTTCTATGTATAATCTTTGACTCTTTCTGATTTGACTTCACCCATACAGAACACCATATAAGACCTACTGACTTTTTATATATATACATACTGACGCCATTCTGATGTCACATCAGCCATATATGAAGCCATTTTGACCTACTGAACAAATTTCTGGCAAATTACTCCTTGATGATGAAATTTCTATACAGAATTGTTGATTCTGGGTAGACAGACAGTAGGCCATATTTTATCCAAGGAACATATTTCTGGCCTAAGTGCGCTTGATCTCGAACTTTCTATGTATAATCTTTGACTCTTTCTGATTTGACTTCACCCATACAGAACACCATATAAGACCTACTGACTTTTTATATATATACATACTGACGCCATTCTGATGTCACATCAGCCATACTCTAGTCCATACAGGCCAAAAGTACTCATGGCCTTTCATTACATATTCATTGATTCACTCTGATCTTGCTTGAGTTATATATGAACCCATTTTGACCTACTGAACAAATTTCTGGCAAATTAGTCCTTGATGATGAACTTTTTATATAAAGTCATTGACTCCTTCTGATGATATGTCAGCCACAGAGAATTGCGATTTGACCTAATGGACATATTTCTGTCAAATTGGTACTCAGTCTTCAACTTTCAATGCATACTCATTGACTCATTCTGATGCTACTTCAGTCATGTATGAACCCATTTTTGACCTACTGAACCAATTTCTGGCAAATTAGTCTTTGATGATGAAATATCTATACAGACTTATTGACTTTTTCTGGGGTTACATCAGACAGACAATAAGTCCATATTTGACCTTAGAAACATATTTCTGGCCTAAGAGCGCTTGATCTTGAACTTTCTATAGATACTCATTGACTCTTTCTGATTTTCTTTCCGCCATACCGAAGTCCATTTTAGACCTACTTAAACATTTTTTTGTCCTCGATCATGAATTTTGTATACATAATTATTGACTCCATCTGAGATTAATTAAGCCAGACAGTAGTTCATATTTGACCGACGGAACATATTTCTGACCAAAAAGTATTCGACACTGAAGTTTTTATATACGCTCATTGACACCTTCTGATTTCACATCAGCCTGTCTATATTTGACCTACTGAACAAATTTCTGGCAAATTACTCCTTGATGATGAAATTTCTATACAGACTCATTGATTCTGGGTAGACAGACAGTAGGCCATATTTGACCCAAGGAACATATTTCTGGCCTAAGTGCGCTTGATCTTGAACTTTCTATGGATAATCTTTGACTCTTTCTGATTTGACTTCATCCATATAGAACACCATATAAGACCTACTAACTTTGTATATATTTACATACTGACGCCATTCTGATGTCACATCAGCCATATATGTAGCCATTTTGACCTACTGAACAAATTTCTGGCAAATTACTCCTTGATGATGAAATTTCTATACAGACTCATTGATTCTGGGTAGACAGACAGTAGGCCATATTTGACCCAAGGAACATATTTCAGGCCTAAGTGCGCTTGATCTTGAACTTTCTATGTATAATCTTTGACTCTTTCTGATTTGACTTCACCCATATAGAACACCATATAAGACCTACTAACTTTGTATATATATACATACTGACGACATTCTGATGTCACATCAGCCATATATGAAGCCATTTTGACCTACTGAACAAATTTCTGGCAAATTACTCCTTGATGATGAAATTTCTATACAGACTCATTGATTCTGGGTAGACAGACAGTAGGCCATATTTGATCCAAGGAAAATATTTCTGGCCTAAGTGCGCTTGATCTCGAACTTTCTATGTGTAATCTTTGACTCTTTCTGATTTGACTTCACCCATACAGAACTCCATGTAAGACCTACTGACTTTTTATATATATACATACTGACGCCATTCTGATGTCACATCAGCCATATATGAAGCCATTTTGACCTACTGAACAAATTTCTGGCAAATTACACCTTGATGATGAAATTTCTATACAGAATTATTGATTCTGGGTAAACAGACAGTAGGCCATATTTGATCCAAGGAACATATTTCTGGCCTAAGTGCGCTTGATCTCGAACTTTCTATGTATAATCTTTGACTCTTTCTGATTTGACTTCACCCATACAGAACACCAAATAAGACCTACTGACTTTTTATATATATACATACTGACGCCATTCTGATGTCACATCAGCCATATATGAAGCCATTTTGACCTACTGAACAAATTTCTGGCAAATTACTCCTTGATGATGAAATTTGTATACAGACTCATTGATTCTGGGTAGACAGACAGTAGGCCATATTTGACCCATGGAACATATTTCTGGCCTAAGTGCGCTTGATTTTGAACTTTCTATGCATAATCTTTGACTCTTTCTGATTTGACTTCACCCATACAAGAACTCCAGACTTTTTATATATATACATACTGACGCCATTCTGATGTCACATCAGCCATATATGAAGTCATTTTGACCTACTGAACAAATTTCTGGCAAATTACTCCTTGATGATGAAATTTCTATACAGACTCATTGATTCTGGGTAGACAGACAGTAGGCCATATTTGACCCATGGAACATATTTCTGGCCTAAGTGCGCTTGATCTTGAACTTTCTATGTATAATCTTTGACTCTTTCTGATTTGACTTCACCCATACAAGAACTCCATATAAGACCTACTGACTTTTATATATATACATACTGACGCCATTCTGATGTCACATCAGCCATACTCTAGTCCATACAGGCCAAAAGTACTCTTGGCCTTTCATTACATATTCATTGATTCACTCTGATCTTGCTTGAGTCATATATGAACCCATTTTGACCTACTGAACAAATTTCTGGCAAATTAGTCCTTGATGATGAACTTTTTATATAAAGTCATTGACTCCTTCTGATGACATGTCAGCCACAGAGAATTGCGTATTTGACCTAATGGACATATTTCTGTCAAATTGGTACTCAATCTTCACCCTTCAATACATACTTATTGACTCATTCTGATGCTACTTCAGACATGAACTAACCCAATTTTGACCTACTGAACAAATTTCTGGCAAATTAGTCTTTTGTTGATGAAATATCTATACAGACTTATTGACTTTTTCTGGTGTTAAACCTTCTGATTTCACATCAGCCTGACAATAAGTCCATATTTGACCTTAGAAACATATTTCTGGCCTAAGAGCGCTTGATCTTGAACTTTCTATAGATACTCATTGACTCTTTCTGATTTTATTTCCGCCATACAGAAGTCCATTATAGACTTGATTAAACTTTTACAGTCCCAAGAGTCCTCGATCATGAACTTTATATACAGGCCTCACTCTGATGTTACTTGAGCCGTAGAGTATTGCATATTTGACCTAATGACCATATTTCTGGCCGAAAATGACTCCATCTTGAACTTTCAATACACACTCATTGATTCACTCTGAAGTTTCCTGAGCCATATATGAAGTCATTTTGACCTACTGAACAAATTTCTGGCAAATTACTCCTTGATGATGAAATTTCTATACAAACTCATTGATTCTGGGTAGACAGACAATAGGCCATATTTGACCCATGGAACATATTTCTGGCCTAAGTGCGCTTGATATTGAACTTTCTATGTATAATCTTTGACTCTTTCTGATTTGACTTCACCCATACAAGAACTCCATATAAGACCTACTGACTTTTTATATATATACATACTGACGCCATTCTGGTGTCACATCAGCCATATATGAAGCCATTTTGACCTACTGAACAAATTTCTGGCAAATTACTCCTTGATGATGAAATTTCTATACAGACTCATTGATTCTGGGTAGACAGACAGTAGGCCATATTTGACCCAAGGAAAATATTTCTGGCCTAAGTGCGCTTGATCTCGAACTTTCTATGTATAATCTTTGACTCTTTCTGATTTGACTTCACCCATACAGAACACCATATAAGACCTACTGACTTTTTATATATATACATACTGACGCCATTCTGATGTCACATCAGCCATATATGAAGCCATTTTGACCTACTGAACAAATTTCTGGCAAATTACTCCTTGATGATGAAATTTCTATACAGAATTGTTGATTCTGGGTAGACAGACAGTAGGCCATATTTTATCCAAGGAACATATTTCTGGCCTAAGTGCGCTTGATCTCGAACTTTCTATGTATAATCTTTGACTCTTTCTGATTTGACTTCACCCATACAGAACACCATATAAGACCTACTGACTTTTTATATATATACATACTGACGCCATTCTGATGTCACATCAGCCATACTGTAGTCCATACAGGCCAAAAGTACTCATGGCCTTTCATTACATATTCATTGATTCACTCTGATCTTGCTTGAGTTATATATGAACCCATTTTGACCTACTGAACAAATTTCTGGCAAATTAGTCCTTGATGATGAACTTTTTATATAAAGTCATTGACTCCTTCTGATGATATGTCAGCCACAGAGAATTGCGATTTGACCTAATGGACATATTTCTGTCAAATTGGTACTCAGTCTTCAACTTTCAATGCATACTCATTGACTCATTCTGATGCTACTTCAGTCATGTATGAACCCATTTTTGACCTACTGAACCAATTTCTGGCAAATTAGTCTTTGATGATGAAATATCTATACAGACTTATTGACTTTTTCTGGTGTTACGTAAGACAGACAATAAGTCCATATTTGACCTTAGAAACATATTTCTGGCCTAAGAGCGCTTGATCTTGAACTTTCTATAGATACTCATTGACTCTTTCTGATTTTCTTTCCGCCATACCGAAGTCCATTTTAGACCTACTTAAACATTTTTTTGTCCTCGATCATGAATTTTGTATACATAATTATTGACTCCATCTGAGATTAATTAAGCCAGACAGTAGTTCATATTTGACCGACGGAACATATTTCTGACCAAAAAGTATTCGACACTGAAGTTTTTATATACGCTCATTGACACCTTCTGATTTCACATCAGCCTGTCTATATTTGACCTACTGAACAAATTTCTGGCAAATTACTCCTTGATGATGAAATTTCTATACAGACTCATTGATTCTGGGTAGACAGACAGTAGGCCATATTTGACCCAAGGAACATATTTCTGGCCTAAGTGCGCTTGATCTTGAACTTTCTATGGATAATCTTTGACTCTTTCTGATTTGACTTCATCCATATAGAACACCATATAAGACCTACTAACTTTGTATATATTTACATACTGACGCCATTCTGATGTCACATCAGCCATATATGTAGCCATTTTGACCTACTGAACAAATTTCTGGCAAATTACTCCTTGATGATGAAATTTCTATACAGACTCATTGATTCTGGGTAGACAGACAGTAGGCCATATTTGACCCAAGGAACATATTTCAGGCCTAAGTGCGCTTGATCTTGAACTTTCTATGTATAATCTTTGACTCTTTCTGATTTGACTTCACCCATATAGAACACCATATAAGACCTACTAACTTTGTATATATATACATACTGACGACATTCTGATGTCACATCAGCCATATATGAAGCCATTTTGACCTACTGAACAAATTTCTGGCAAATTACTCCTTGATGATGAAATTTCTATACAGACTCATTGATTCTGGGTAGACAGACAGTAGGCCATATTTGACCCAAGGAAAATATTTCTGGCCTAAGTGCGCTTGATCTCGAACTTTCTATGTGTAATCTTTGACTCTTTCTGATTTGACTTCACCCATACAGAACTCCATGTAAGACCTACTGACTTTTTATATATATACATACTGACGCCATTCTGATGTCACATCAGCCATATATGAAGCCATTTTGACCTACTGAACAAATTTCTGGCAAATTACACCTTGATGATGAAATTTCTATACAGAATTATTGATTCTGGGTAAACAGACAGTAGGCCATATTTGATCCAAGGAACATATTTCTGGCCTAAGTGCGCTTGATCTCGAACTTTCTATGTATAATCTTTGACTCTTTCTGATTTGACTTCACCCATACAGAACACCAAATAAGACCTACTGACTTTTTATATATATACATACTGACGCCATTCTGATGTCACATCAGCCATATATGAAGCCATTTTGACCTACTGAACAAATTTCTGGCAAATTACTCCTTGATGATGAAATTTGTATACAGACTCATTGATTCTGGGTAGACAGACAGTAGGCCATATTTGACCCATGGAACATATTTCTGGCCTAAGTGCGCTTGATCTTGAACTTTCTATGTATAATCTTTGACTCTTTCTGATTTGACTTCACCCATACAGAACACCATATAAGACCTACTGACTTTTTATATATATACATACTGACGCCATTCTGATGTCACATCAGCCGTACTGTAGTCCATACAGGTCAAAAGTACTCTTGGCCTTTCATTACATATTCATTGATTCACTCTGATCTTGCTTGGGTCATATATGAACCCATTTTGACCTACTGAACAAATTTCTGGCCAATTAGTCCTTGATGATGAACTTTTTATATAAAGTCATTGACTCCTTCTGATGATATGTCAGCCACAGAGAATTGCGTATTTGACCTAATGGACATATTTCTGTCAAATTGGTACTCAATCTTCACCTTTCAATACATACTCATTGACTCATTCTGATGCTACTTCAGTCATGTATGAACCCATTTTTGACCTACTGAACAAATTTCTTGCAAATTAGTCTTTGATGATGAAATATCTATACAGATTTATTGACTTTTTCTGGTGTTACATAAGACAGACAATAAGTCCATATTTGACCTTAGAAACATATTTCTGGCCTAAGAGCGCTTGATATTGAACTTTCTATAGATACTCATTGACTCTTTCTGATTTTATTTCCGCCATACCGAAGTCCATTTTAGACCTACTTAAACATTTTTTTGTCCTCGATCATGAATTTTGTATACATAATTATTGACTCCATCTTAGATTAATTAAGCCAGACAGTAGTTCATATTTGACCGACGGAACATATTTCTGACCAAAAAGTATTCGACACTGAAGTTTTTATATACGCTCATTGACACCTTCTGATTTCACATCAGCCTGTCTATATTTGACCTACTGAACATATTTCTGGCCCAGTCTTGACTCCATCTGAGTTTTTCAGCCATACAGGAGTCCATTTTAGACTTGATTAAAGTTTTTCGGTCCCAAAAGTCCTCGATCATGAACTTTGTATACAGGCCTCACTCTGATGTTACTTGAGCCGTAGAGTATTGCATATTTGACATAATGGACATATTTCTGGCAAATAAGTCCTCAATCATGAACTTTCTATATATACTCATTGACTCCATCTGATGATACGTCAGCCATAGAATACTGCAAATTTGACCTAAAAGTCATATTGCTGGCCAAAGAGTTCTCAAACTTGAACTTTCATACATGACTATTGACTCCTTCTGATGTTACTTCACCCATAAAGAAGTCCATATTAGACATACTGAACATATTTCTGGCTAATTAGTCCTTGATCTTGAACTTTCCATTTATAGTCATTGACTCCTTGTGTTTTATTTCCTTCAGCTTTACAAGTCCATTTTAGACTTGATTAAACTTTTACAGTCCCAAGAGTCCTCGATCATGAACTTTATATACAGGCCTCACTCTGCATATTTGTCATAATGGACATGTTTCTGGCCAAGGAATACTGGATCTTGAACATTTTACATATACTTACTGTTATGACAGAGACACCGGAGGCAGGAATAAAAGCAGTTAAGATGTTTATTGGGCAAACAGCAGAGCAAAACGGGTGATGAATGAAGTGGTGGATGATCTCAGAGGTGGAATGAGAGATAATACTGTCCTTGTTGATGTTGCAGATGAATGAAGATGGAGACGCTGGAGAAGGTGGATGGAAACACTCACACACACTGGCAGGTAGACACACGAGGAGACTGGAGACAATGGAGACGAAGGAGATGATGAGGCTTTGGGAGTCCTTGAGGTAAGTTTACAACTGGTGTAACACAAACGAGACCGGACAGTGAGTGTGTGTGAGTGTGGGGTTTAAGTGCTGGTGTTGATGACTGATGTGATGAGCTTTAGGTGGCGGTGATTAGTATGCTGGTGATTGGGTGCGCGGGTACTGAAGTGAGCTGGAACCTGACGTGTCTGTGACACTTACTGACGCCTTCTGATGTCACATCAGCCTTACTGGAGTCCATATTTGACCTAATGACCATATTTTTTTGTCCTCGATCATGAACTTTATATACAGGCCTCACTCTGATGTTACTTGAGCCTTAGAGTATTGCATATTTGACATAATGGACATATTTCTGGCAAATAAGTCCTCGATCATGAACTTTCTATATATACTCATTGACTCCATCTGATGATACGTCAGCAATAGAATACTGCAAATTTCACCTAAATGTCATATTTCTGGCCAAAGAGTTCTCGAACTTTTCATTGTAGTGATTTTTACTTTGTCCATCCAAGGACGCAAAGTAAAATAGGGATTGGTACTCACGTCACCGCTGACGTTGTGATTTTGGATCACACGTCTCTTGAGGTGTGGTTATGAGTACATCAGATAACCACTTTCCCCCCCTTTCCCTAGTTCAGGGCACTAGTCAGGGTCTGTCACTCCCTACAGGGACTTTCATTCATTTAGAATTAATGTAAAGTGGTTAGCTGATTTATCTGAAAGATTAGTGAAATTGCTAACTTATAGAGCCTTTTCTGTATTATCAGCACAAGGAAGACACAAGTGTAATAAAATAAATTTTATTAACAAAAAGATAAACAAGAATAACTAACACAACTACTAAATGAATACCATGAATGATAAAGGAATAAATTGCATAAGATACATAGAATACAAGTGATTAAGTTGAGTGTGGCTATGGAAGAGTTACGTTATCTTAGGGAAAGATAAACTGTTTCTCTGAAAATAATAAGGTGGAGAACCTTATTATGCACCAAACAAATAAACGAAGGATTATTTGTTATTAACTAACATCAGCTATATTACATCTAATGGAAATTAGGAAATTATATACTGATAAAATACAACAATGCCAAGGTCTCTGGAAAGAGGTTTGGTTAAGTGATATTTACGTTCCACTTGGTCGAGTCCGATGACGGTGACGTCTTCCACTGGTTGTGCCGGGTGAAAATGCAGTGGGGAGAGGAGCCAGAATCTGTTTCAACAGTCTTGAACACGAAGCTCTGTGGGATGCTGATCACCTAGAGCACCAAAGGGTCCTAAAATCTGGAACACGCAGACGAGGCCCTGGCGTAGGTGCAGAAGGTCCTTAACAATCTGGAACACGCAGACGAAGGTACCTTGAAGTGAAGGTTTGCGCTCCTGAGCTTAACCTTGTTGCAGATGTCGTCACTGTCTCGCTGGACAGAAACCTAGTGTTGAACGTAGTGTTGGTTAATGTCTCTTTCCTCAAAAGCTGGAGGCTTAGAACGTGGTCGTCTCTGTTGCTGCCTCACAAGCTGTAGACTCAGATCATGGGATCTGTTGTTGTCTCTCTGGATGGACCAGAGGCTCAGAATGGTGTTGTATCTGTTAATATCTGTCCCCGTGCAGGACAGACTCAGAACGGTGTATCTGTTGTGTCTTTCCCTGTTTGAAGGGCAGACTCAGAACGATCTATCTGTTATGTCTATCCCCTTTGACGGACAGACTCAGAACAATATCTGTTATGTCTTTCCCTGTTTGAAGGGCAGACTCAGAACAAGGAGTGTCGGTAGAAAGGGTACCTTTATCCCTTTCCGATGAGGAGGAGATTGCATTTTGGCGCTTCTCCATTTGAGTGCTGTGATTGGCTGCTGGCATCAGAGGGGACACACACAGTGTGGCCCACCCTTCACTCCCCTGTGGAACTCATTTGCATAAAGCACAAAGTTGGAAGTCTTTACAGTGTCTTTAAAGTTTACCAATGCATTTCTCACTTTCCAAACCACCACCAGAATACCTTTGGCAATATTCTAAACAAATAGAGACTAAACATGATGGAAAAAGATTGAAATGTCATTCAATTGTACATTAACAGCTGCATTTGTATCAGATGTTGCACTACAAATGGCTGTCACTGAGAATACTTATTTCGGTGAATATGTATCAAATGGATGTGTAGTTTGCATCAGTTCTAAGGTTTTCAAACATAGTTTTGAATGGATTCGGATGGATCTTTGTGATCTCTTTTTGTTTCACCCATTTCTGCTAAGGTCCCAAGGAATTTTTATGGCAGTCTCTGGCCAACTTTAGGAAATAATGTCTAGATGGGTGAAGGGCAGTAACTGCCTTTGGACCAATGAGAAGCCTTGTCCTTCCCAGGCTTGGTACAAGAGGTCTTCTTCTTACCCTCTAAGAGAGGTCTGGATGTTGTCCTTCCATCTTTATCTGATGCCGTAGGACAGTTTGTTTGTGTTAGTCCACCGAGATCCAATCAAAATGTAGCAAACCTTTGTCCACTGTTACGGACAGAGAGAGGCCCGGCCATAAACTGGGCCCTAGAATGTGCTGTTCACTACATCATACATGACTATTGACTCCTTCTGATGTTACTTCACACATAAAGAAGTCCATATTAGTCATACTGAACATATTTCTGACTAGTTATTGAACTTTCCTTTCATAGTCATTGACTCCTGTTTTATTTCCTTCAGATTTACAAGAGTCCATTTTAGACTTGATTAAACTTTTACAGTCCCAAGAGTCCTCGATCATGAACTTTATATACAGGCCTCACTCTGATGTTACTTGAGCCGTAGAGTATTGCATATTTGACCTAATTACCATATTTCTGGCCGAAAATGACTCCATCTTGAACTTTCAATACACACTCATTGATTCACTCTGATGTTTCTTGAGCCATATATGAAGCCATTTTGACCTAGTGAACAAATTTCTGGCAAATTACTCCTTGATGATGAAATTTCTATACAGACTCATTGATTCTGGGTAGACAGACAGTAGGCCATATTTGACCCAAGGAACATATTTCTGGCCTAAGTGCGCTTGATCTTGAACTTTCTATGTATAATCTTTGACTCTTTCTGATTTGACTTCATCCATATAGAACACCATATAAGACCTACTAACTTTGTATATATATACATACTGACGCCATTCTGATGTCACATCAGCCATATATGTAGCCATTTTGACCTACTGAACAAATTTCTGGCAAATTACTCCTTGATGATGAAATTTCTATACAGACTCATTGATTCTGGGTAGACAGACAGTAGGCCATATTTGACTCAAGGAACATATTTCAGGCCTAAGTGCGCTTGATCTTGAACTTTCTATGTATAATCTTTGACTCTTTCTGATTTGACTTCATCCATATAGAACACCATATAAGACCTACTAACTTTGTATATATATACATACTGACGACATTCTGATGTCACATCAGCCATATATGAAGCCATTTTGACCTACTGAACAAATTTCTGGCAAATTATTCCTTGATGATGAAATTTCTATACAGACTCATTGATTCTGGGTAGACAGACAGTAGGCCATATTTGACCCAAGGAAAATATTTCTGGCCTAAGTGCGCTTGATCTCGAACTTTCTATGTGTAATCTTTGACTCTTTCTGATTTGACTTCACCCATACAGAACTCCATGTAAGACCTACTGACTTTTTATATATATACATACTGACGCCATTCTGATGTCACATCAGCCATATATGAAGCCATTTTGACCTACTGAACAAATTTCTGGCAAATTACTGCTTGATGATGAAATTTCTATACAGAATTATTGATTCTGGGTAGACAGACAGTCGGCCATATTTGATCCAAGGAACATATTTCTGGCCTAAGTGCGCTTGATCTCGAACTTTCTATGTATAATCTTTGACTCTTTCTGATTTGACTTCACCCATACAGAACACCATATAAGACCTACTGACTTTTTATATATATACATACTGACGCCATTCTGATGTCACATCAGCCATACTGTAGTCCATACAGGCCAAAAGTACTCATGGCCTTTCATTACATATTCATTGATTCACTCTAATCTTGCTTGAGTCATATATGAACCCATTTTGACCTACTGAACAAATTTCTGGCAAACTAGTCCTTGATGATGAACTTTTTATATAAGTCATTGACTCCTGATGATATGTCAGCCACAGAGAATTGCGATTTGACCTAATAGACATATTTCTGTCAAATTGGTACTCAGTCTTCAATGCATACTCATTGACTCATTCTGATGCTACTTCAGTCATGTATGAACCCATTTTTGACCTACTGTACCAATTTCTGGCAAATTAGCCTTTGATGATGAAATTTCTATACAGACTCATTGAGACAGACAGTAGGCCATATTTGACCTTAGAAACATATTTGTGGCCTAAGAGTGCTTGAACTTTCTATAGATACTCATTGACTCCTGATACAGAAGTCCATTTTAGATCTACTTAAACATTTTTTGGTCCTCGATCATGAATGTTTTATACATAATTATTGACTCCATCTAATGTTAATTAAGCCAGACAGTAGTCCATATTTGACCGACGGAACATATTTCTGGCCAAAAAGTATTCAACACTGAAGTTTTTATATACGCTCACTAACACCTTCTGATTTCACATTAGCCATATAGAAGTCTAGATTTGACCTTCTGAAGATATTTCTGGCCCAATCTTGAACTTTGTATACATAGTCATTGACTCCATCTGAGTTTTTTCAGCCATACAGGAATCCATTTTAGACTTGATTAAAGTTTTTCGGTCCCCAGAGTCTTTGATCATGAACTTTATATACATGCCTTATTTTGATGTTACTTCAGTTACTACTAATGTAGAGTATTGCATGTTTGACATAATGGATATATTTCTGGCAAATATGTACCTGATCATGAACTTTCTATACATACTCATTGACTCCATCTGATGATATGTCAGCCATGGAATACTGCAAATTTGACCTTTGAAAATTGTTGGCCAAAGTGTTCTCAAACTTGAACTTTTCATTCATGACTATTAACTCCTTCTGATTTTTCTTCACCCATAAAGAAGTCCATATTAGGCATACTGAACATATTTAATGGACCCTGATAGTAAAGCCAAGACTGCTTTTATCATTCCTGCAGGTCTATATCGATTCAATGTTATGCCTTTTGGTTTAAAAAATGCACCTGCTACTTTCCAGAGGCTGATAGAGACAGTCCTGAGGGAGCTGAGAAGGAAGATCTGCTTTGTCTACATCGACGATATCATTGTTTATTCTCCCTCAGTGGCCCAGCATTTTTGTGATCTTCAAACTGTCCTCCACAGGCTGGAAAATGCTGGCTTGACTGTGTAGGGTCTGCACAGTCTCAAGGATGAGCAGGTCCCACCATAAACTGTGTTTAAGCCTCAATTCACGGAACTTTGGTTTGTAAATCTTACATCGATTCCGGCCCGGCAGACACTAATGGATCACGAGACCTTCTTTTTATGACTATTTCGATAAGTCCCAAACCTCTCCTCTGTGCCTTCAAAGGAGATGCGAACGCCACGGATCGGGTTTCGAAAGACAGGCCCGAATTCCAAACGGTCATAAAAAGAGAAAATACACGCACGCACCCACAGACACACACTCACATACAAAGACTGTATACACAAATATTATACCTGCAAATATGAATGTACCTGCCATTGTAGTGCTCGCTGCATGTATGTGTTACTAGTGTAGAATCGTAGAATTGACTGTAGTAGGTTAGTTTTCATGTTAAACGATAGTAATAGAGTGTAAAGTGTATCTTCTTTATATGACGAGAGACACCTGTCGAGTTTGATCTCTCCGTAAAGCTGTGAATCCGAGCTATTCACTCATGTACGTTACATTTCTGCCAAATGCATCGTTCAATGTTTAATAATACTATGAAGGAAGTGCACTGATTCAACATACCATAAATTTATTCGGGAGACAGGACAAAGGAATGTGGAAACCCGCCAAATCGCAACGCTAGCATTGGAGGACGTTATCAAGAAGGCGTTCTGGTCTGTTGTCTTTAAAACACCATGACACGCGTCTTTTGGTGGCACAAGTTTTCTGCACGAGTTCCTGCCGTCAAGACGGACTCTCTTCTTTATTTTCCGGTCATATTACAACAGTTAAACCTTCGTTTGAAACTTCGCCGAAACAACCTCCGGAAGAAGAAGCAACTATCAAACCGAGCGCTCCGAAACTCCAAGCACCCTGACTAACCTATGCAAGTATAACGTCTTTACGATCTTAAATACTGAGTTTCCTTGCTGGCTCTTAAAGGTGAACTGTTGCAATTTGACCTGCTTTGATCATCTCTTTCGTTTCTGCCTTTCCCTCTACTTTGTATGTATTTGTATTTACTTGTGTCCATTTAGCCGTATAACCTGTGTATTACCCGTTTCGTATATTAAACTCATTTTATCCATGCTTTTTGTTCACTTGCTCATTTTAGCAACAACCGAGTCACTTTAACGTTCTGATTCTAATATCCTTGCTCTATATTTGAAGGCTATGATAGAAAGTTAGTCTCCCGGCCCGAGAATAACATTTCTGTCATGATAATCTGTGGATAATTGTCCGTTTCGGTGGACGAACTGATAGTTTTCCACATAATTATTCAACCAGAACTAATCATATATGTGATTGATTATAATTCGTTGTAGTTAATTCACCATATATGTTTAATTCCCCGTTGGGTCGATATATGAACGTCATAAAGCTTTCTGAATTATGATATTCATATTTCATCCATAAATTGATTAATAACTGTACATCGCTACATTTATTTGGTGGAGAATTCGCGAGCATCGTTTTAAACTTGGTTGTTGAAAAAAAAGCAAGGTAGAATAATTGGTGTGTGATTTAATGTTCATGCGCGCTTTATTCAGTGAGAAGACGCACGAGTCCTCACACTACTCACCGTTAACAAGCTGCTTTTGTGTCTAAAAACACGGTAGTAAATTGTTGAACGTGAAATACACTGCAGTCCATTAATATGTCAAGCTCTTATCTGTGAAGGACGACAATCTTTGCAGTAAGTTACAGTTTTGAATATTAATTTCCGCTTGAATGAAACGAATTGATCGTCATTAAGCGTGTTCTGAAACGAGATTTTGTAGCGAGTTTCCTATTTAATCTCTGCAAAAGGCCTTATCTGCCGCTATTTTAATTGAATTATTTGTGTCGTCCAATTATTCAAAAATAGCGTCTCGCTCCCTTGGTAACTAATTGGACTAGCTACCCAAAAGACGTTACCAAATACAAGTCTAATCAGAAAACCGTTTACCTGCTTTATCCGATTTGACTTGTAAAGTTGGAGCCAGTCGAAAAAACGCCCTGATCCAGCGTGACTAATAACAGCAGTGAATTATCCTGCAGTTACATATTTGTGCACTAAAATTTGTGCAAAAACGGGGTCACTAAACCCCGAGGTTCCAAAGTTTTATACTTAGGATAAAAGGTTGCACCAGTCCAGTGGACTGGCACAGAAGAATCCGCCGAGATTCTAAAAAGAGTTTGTATGTGATATGTGCAGTTAGATCAGCTGAAACGCTAATTTAAAAATATCACAGAGGTGGATGCAGTAACGCTGACCAGACGCCAGAGGGCAGTCTTTCCAGGTGGGGCACCCCTCCCTACTTCATTGTTGTGTGGACTCAGTAACGCCACCGTGTGGACGTTCTGAGTTAAAGCTGCTCTCCGTACTTTGAACTGAATTGTCTCCAAATTCGCCCGTGACTACTTCAACGTTACTGTTATAACTGTTTGTTGATGGTTATGCTTTCCAATCGTTTTTGGAAGGTGGTTTACTTATTTAAATTTGGTTTAAACACGTTTTAAATTTTTAATTTAGATTAAGTTGCCCTTCCAACCAGAGAATTCACTTCCTGGAAGTGCTCCCCCGTGTGGACGGATCCGGAAGTCAATTCCCTGCCATCTGTGTGTCCTTTCCTCTCCTTGGTTCCTTTGGTCACAGATTTATTCTATTCTATTCTATTCTATTTTTATTTTATGTTACTCCATTCTACTCCTTTGGTTTAACTCAGTTTTGTTGGTTCTTCTCCCTCTCTTTCTCTTGAGTTATTATTTTATTTTATTTTATTTTATGTTATTTTATTAGTAATTGTTTTTTTTTGTTTGTTTGTTTATTTATTTTGCTTTATTTACTTCGGAAATTCTTTCCCTTGTATTACTTAATGCTGTATTCTATTCACTCTTAGTCCTGTGTCCTGTATGTTATTGGCTGGCAATAACATACACACACACACCCAAGCCTCCCTTATTTCATACACTTATTTTTAAATTTAATTGAACAACATTCAATTGTAATTTAAGATTAAGTAGTGTCAATCAGTTGGCATTCTGCTTACCAAGAAGCACTCCTCTTTAGGGAATTCACAAATAGGGAAGGCTTTCTCCTCTCTTTGCCCCACGCTGTTCTTCTGTGCATTTATTTCAATTTAATTGAGCAAGAGTTCAATTCAAGTTTGAATCAAGTGCCTCTGAATTGTGTTTTTCTTTTCTCTCTCCTTTCCCATTCTATTTCTATGCACTGGTTTAAATTTAATTGAACAGGCTTTAATTCAAATTTGAATCAAATGCATCTGAATTGTTTTGTTTTATTTTGCCTTTTGTCCGGCTTCCAGCTCAGTTAAGATCCCTATCCTGTTATCCTACACACTTGATTATTTAAATTTGGTTTAAACAAGATTTAAATTGAGATTTGAATGTACAATTAAGTTGTGTTTACTTGACTGTTTGTGTACTTGCAGACAAGGCCCTCTAGCACCCGGTGGTGAGTTGACGGTTGTTCCAGGGGGTTCCAGTGAAGTGGAGTTGCCTGGCCTGGCGAATCTGACACGTGCCTGTGTGTGAATCGCAGGACGTTTCTGGCCTCACACCACGGGCAGCACGCAGAGACATTAGCAGGTTGGGTGTGTCAGGTGCAGGGAGGTGACGAGTCCAGTTGGAACCCAAGGCAATTTTGTTTAATTTCCCTGTTTCTGCTCGACAGAACCGCCCTTTGAGTAACTGCCTGCGGGGTCAGACTCAGGGGTTGGGAAAAATTCAATTTTGACCTGCCAATCTGGCCGTCGGCGTTAATACCTCGCCTGAAAACGCAATTGTGCTGAAGGTCACTGTTTGAGAGGCTGCGTCGTGGTGCAAGGAGGACAGGACGTCCGCGGACACCGCAGTCGGGTGTGGGAACGTCTAGGAGAGGCTGCCCCGTCACTGAGTTCTCATCTGGGCACTCGCAATTCACCCCAGGCCTAGAGTAACAACGTACAGTCCCTTCCCTTAGTGAAAACTACAAGATATTACATATCTTTCATTCCTTTAGGTTCTGGCCAACGCTGTTACTTTTAAGCCATACCCTCCCTCTCAGTTTTATGACTCAACGGCGCCCTCGCCTGGCCCCGTCATAATCCCAGAGGCGATAGGAAGTTTAAGCTCAATTTCTCCCCTTTAGCCCTTCACATTTTGTTTTATTGCTATTCTACGTCTATTCCTTTCTATTTTGTTTACTGCTCTATTTCTCATTTAATTGCATCCACTCTGTTCTGTTTTCTTTTCTGCTGTGTTTGTTTCTTTCAGTTCACGTAGAAGCAGAACCTGTGAGAGCCACCACGGAAAACTGAGTAATAGATAGACGACCGAGCAGCGAGAGTCACCAAAGGACTCTTAGAACTACCGCCTGTCAAAATCTATAGTTAAATCCGGCACTCACTCACACAAATTGACCTACGTGGTCCTTCTTGGTTTGACAATTAAGTGTCAAACCTACCTTCCACTAACTGTCTGCACCAGTTAACTGGAACCACACAAAAGAATTATCTAATTACGTATTACGTAACCGCTAATCCCTGCACAAGCTTGCATTGGTTCTTGTCTTTGTTGTGCTGTCTTTCTCTCGTCAACAGTAGAAGCCACTATGTCACGAGCATCCAGCCCTGACACCCACTGGGACCATCTCGAGACCTGGCTGGGCGTCATGACCAACCCGTTCCTGCCCAATGCCGCCGGCGACCTCCAGCACCTGAGCCGCGAGCAGCCCGACGGGGACTTGAATCGACTGATGGCCCACGATCCGATGCAGAGCTACAGTCACAAAGAATGGGCAAGACTCATCGGAGGCCTCGCCCACAACCTCATCGCCCAGGCAAGGCTCAATGAAAGGAGCAACGCACTTCTGGAGCAGGAAGTCGCGGCGCTCAAGCTCCAGGCTGAGGAAGCCCGGAGGAACCAGGCTCAGACCCAACATCGTCTTGATCAGCTACTCCTCGAAACCCCAGATCAGCGTAGGACAGCGGAGGAATCTGATCCTGAGCTACAGGAGGAAGTCGAGAGACTCCAAAAGGCCCTCGAAGAGCTCCACTTGGAGACGGGGCGCAGAGAGCAGATGGAAAAGCAATCCATAGAGGAACTAACTGGAAAACTCCAGCAAGGTGAAGCTCTCCTAGCAAGAGCAGAGATTGAACTGAAAGAAAGAGATGCTAAAGCCCGGGCCTGTGAAAATCACCTTAAACTGGCCCGAAGTGAGATCACTGCTCTGAAACAGCAAAGAGACTATCTTAGAGATGAATTGGACACTGTGCACCGAGAACTAAAGCATTCCTATAAACTGCAAAGCGAATTGGGAGGAGACTTGCATGCCATGCAGCTCCCTCTAGCCACTGGACCTAAGTGCCCCAGTCAAGAGTCCCTAGTTCGAAAGGGGGGTGAAAGCCCACTGCCAAAAACGTCCAGCCTCCAAGAACCATGGTCAGGAGCAAAGGGATGGGAGCCACCCCAGAAAAGCCGCGCTGCGAGCTATGGCGTGATTCCCAAAGAGCTGGACAAGCTAGCAAAGAATATCCCCACTTTCACTCCAAACCCAGCAGGGGGTGTCGACGTGCACGCGTATTTGCAAGACATTGACTTCCTGTTGCAAAATGTGGCCAACGTGAGTGCATGGGACAAGTTGTATCTACTCCGCATCACGTCCAGCCGTGACGTGCGCAGCTTCCTGGATCGGCAGCCAGAAGCTGTCAAAGCAGACTACCAGCTGCTGCGACAGGCTCTGATCAAAGAGTTTTCTGACCCTGAATCGGACCAAGGGCTCCTCGCGGCCATGGATCTTAAACAGGGCCGACTGGAAACTCCACAAGCATATTACAACCGTATACGAAAGGCCTACTTCGGAGCACGCAACGAACCAGGAATGGAGGAAGATTTCAACTTTAAGACTTTGTTTCTTAGAAACCTGCACACGGCAGTAAGTCATCATCTGGGAGTCCTGGCCTGCCCACGAAGTATGTCTATTCAACAGCTGCGAGATTTAGCCTACAAAGCTTATTCCAAGCAAAGGGCCATATCTGAAAAGACTGTTAAAAATCCAACCATCTACCCGGTCTCTGATCACTGCCCAGAACTGGCCCTAGAGGGCGCACACACACACCACAGTGACAGACCGTTCAACCGAGAGGCAAGACAGTTCCCAGCCAGCAGAGGGCAGCCTCACCACGAGGGCGCCCGTCCCAAGCACCAGAGCGGACACTCTGAAAGATTCTGGGACAGGCCACATCCAGCCAGCAACCAAAGGGGCGGGGCCGCATGGGAGACCAGCCGGCGACCCAGAAATGGCAGGCCTTCATCGGATAGAGCCTCAAGCCCCAATCGCCAAAGACAGAAGGCCTCTCGACGTGCATCAAACAAGTCCAAGTCCGAGCCCTCACAGGAGTCGAGCAACGCAGTTATGTCTGAGTCTGCGGAGATTCTGAAAGTCCTGAAAGAGCTGATCCAGAAAAAGCCCAAAAAGGAGGACAAGAAGGACAAGTCAGACTCCTTATGACTAGAAGCAAGGTCTGCCCCTAACGTCTGCCCTGACAGCCCTTTAACACAACCTCACACCCAACTCACAGTTGACCAGAGACTTACCACACAGTCAGTTAGTACATCACAGAGTGACCTCATCACACAGTCACCTCAGCCAACAACCGCACACTCCGAGCAAACCAGCTCACATCAACCCACCGACGACCAGGACGCCACGGTACCAGAAAGTGCCGTTTTGGTTGTCTGCCTCCCAAACGAATCACATAACACCAGCCCCACGTGCTTATCGGTCAGCACCCAAGCCCCGGTACCAAGACTCCTGGGAAACCTTATCGAAAAGGGGGTGGCCCGAAAGCTGTACATAGCCATCACTGTGGAAAATGATGTGAGGATTGAGGCCCTTGTAGACACGGGAGCAGACCTAACTTTGATGTCAACTAACCTTTTTGAAAGACTCAGACATGAAGCAAAGAAACAAAATCGAACTCTTAAATCACAAAAATGTGAGCTAAATGTGCAGTCATACAGCCAAACTGAGATCCAACTTGAACAAATAGCTCCCATTCATCTAACCATCGGTCCAATGAGTTTGGTACACCCCGTATACATCTCACCGATGGACACGTTTCCCCTGCTCATTGGCAAAGATTTGCTAGATCGCTTTGAGCCCCTATTGGACTTCAGACAGCTGAAAATTTGGGCTCAAGTACGAGAACCGCGGCCTTTCCAGTCACCCAGGTCATCTGAGCCAGACTGTCAGGTCACAGAGGTCACGGGAAACCCCACAGCTAGCTGCGGGAACCCCGTCTCAGCACCAGGGCAAAGTTCAAGTTCGCTCCTCTGCACCTTTCAGCTCACCACAGACTCTGACTCCTTCTGCCCCAAGGTCACACCAGACCCGCAGCTGAATGGCTTAACAATAACAGACACTGTCCTCGCACTGTGGGCTGACAACTCAGCCATCAACCATAACGTGTTCAATGCTCTCAAGGAAAACGCACCGGACCTCCCATTCGTCAACAAGCGCACACGTTTCTCTTTAGACTCTCGCTTGTCAGCTATGACAACGGCCAAAGGCGTCTGCGCTCTGAACTTGAATTGGAACGGCCGGTTTCTAACCCATTACTTTCTGGTCCTCCCAGACCTAACGCATGATGTTTACATTGGAGCAGACCTCCTGATTCGCCTCAAAGCTCACGTGGACATGGTTAATGAGGTAGTGTGGGCACCAATGACTGTACAGCCCCCTGTTGTTCCGGTTGACCTTGAGAACCTCGTGTCTGGCCAGACCATTCCAGAAGTCTGCTTCCTGGTCAACGAACAGGAAACGGTAGTACCCGCTTATACCAAAGGGGTCGCTATTCGCCTCAACATGAGACAGGGCCAAAACCTGAATAACACACTGGGTTTCTTCCAACTTTCACCTGAAAGCGTGGAACTTGGACTCACCTTGGAAGCCACACCCCTCACTGAAGTGTCATCCCGTTATACTACATTTTGCTTAACAACTGCATGGCTACCCCCATCAGAATTCCCAAGGCCTACCGGCTGGGATGGCTAGTAAGCCACGACTTCCATGACTTTGAACTCACGTTACCAGTCATCGGGTCAATACCAGCTGCTATGATACCAGAAGGGAGCCCAGACAACACGGTTTTAACTGCACCCTTCAAGACCATCTCCATCACTGCCATCATGCCGGTACCCACAGAACAGGTGTGCAGAACGGAACTGATGGAGGACCAACACCTTGCAGTATACACAGTCTCTAACCAGCCTGCCTGTGAAACCCAGGAAAACACGGCACCACTGACAGCCAGCCCGACAGCTGACACCACCACAGAAGAGCCGTTCCCAGGGTTCGAGTCTCAAGTCCAACAAATCCTGAAGGATGCAGATGCCCTAAAGCACGAGGCAGACCGCCAGAAACTCAGGCAGGTCCTGTACAAATTTAAAGCATCATTTGCCAAAGACTCTTTAGACTGTGGACTCACTAACCTCCACACGGTGCGCATTCCAACGCGCCCAAACGCTCCTCCCACCTTTGTCAGGCAGTACAAAATTCCCATCGCCTCACACGAACCAGTGCAGGAGATTATCCGCTCCATGGAAGAGAAAGGTGTCATCCGTCCTTGCAATAGCACCTACTCAGCCCCCATCTGGCCTGTTCTCAAATCAAATGGCAAGTGGCGACCAACCATTGATTACAGGAAACTGAACCAGCAGGTGCCACTGTCACGGTGGCCCATGACACAGCTGGAGCAAGAACTACCTAGAGTCAAAGGGGCCACTATCTTCTCGACGCTTGATGTGGCATCAGGATTCTGGACCATACCCGTACACCCAGAGGATCAACACAAGCTGGCTTTCACTTTTGGCAACCGGCAGTACACTATTACAAGGTGCCCATTCGGCTATGCCAACTCACCAGCTGAATTCAACATCTTCCTGAACAAAGCATGTCCAGATGCAAGGATGAGAGGGAACCTCATCTATGTGGACGATGTGCTCATGAAAAGTATGACTGTGGCGGACCACCTGATCGAAATAGACCATGTTCTGACCCAACTGACCACTGCCGGCGCCAAAATTGCCCTCCACAAAGGACAATGGTGCCGAACCAAGGTCAACTACGTGGGTCTACTTGTCGGTTCACAGGGCATTGAACCGCAGTCCAGCCGCATTCAAGCTATTCAAACCATCAAACCTCCCACTAACGTGTCGGAGCTGCGCAGTTTTCTAGGTGTGTGCAACTACTCACGGCAGTTCATAGAGAACTACTCAGACATTGCAAGACCTCTTACTGCTCTATTGAAAAAGGACTGCCCATTTGTCTGGACAGGAGTTCAAACAAGTGCAATGAACGAACTGAAACAACATTTGTGTCAAGCCCCATGTCTGGCGTATCCTGATCCAAACAAAGAGTTCTACTTGGAAGCCGGATTCTCAAAGAACTGCCTGAGCGCTGGTCTCTACCAACGATACGACCAAGACAAAAGAGTCGTAGCGTATGCCAGCAAAACACTCCTGTCACCGGAGTGCAAATACTCAGACTGTGAAAAGGCGTTGCTCTGCACTGTATGGGCCATCCAAAGATTTTCCAACTACATTGGAGCACAAAAGGTTATCGTCGAGACCTGTCACCAGCCTGTCACTTTCCTGAACAGCCAACGCATCCGAGATGGCGTAGTCACCAACTCACGCATAGCCACGTGGCTGATGGCCCTCCAGGGGCGCAACGTCGAGGCACGATACGCCCAAAATCACAAGTCTGCTCTGGGCAACGGCTTGGCGGCCTGCCAAAACTGCTCCGATGACACTCCAGCTTCCACACCGGAGCCGGAAATACCCCAAAACCAGCAACCGACCTGCCACCGGTACTTCGAAGAGAATGCGTGCCAAGGTATGCCCACAGCCTATGTCGATGGATGTTCGTACAACCATGAGGGCGTCCTAAAGGCAGGTGCAGGGGTGTTATGGTTAAACAACCAACCCTGCCCACCACAACACTTCAATTTGGGCTCCCAGTCATCGCAGTATGCGGAGGTAGCTGCTATCCTCATCACCCTCCAAATCGCAGTGGCCCACAACATCAAAGAACTCCTCATTTGCACAGACTCAAACTATGCCCGACTCAGTTTCACGTGCCACCTCCCAGGCTGGAAACAAAATGGCTTCAAGACCGCAAACAACAAGCCTGTCAAACACCAACACCTGTTCCGAATGTGCGACGATATCACGACAACTCACAACATGATCGTTTATTGGAAAAAGGTGAAAGGACATTCGAAGCTACCTGGCATGGACAAAGACTTGAATGACCAAACTGATGCCCTTGCCAAGACGGGCGCACTACAGGGTAATCTGTGGTCTCCGGCCGCCCACTCACCCACCCCTGATGTAGCAGCAGTCACCCGCAGCCAACGCACTGCTCCCGTACTTGCTCCCACATCGCAGCCGCTATCGCTAGCTCCACAAATTTCCAACAATGACATTGCCGACCTTCAGGCCTCGGACTCTGCCATCCACACGGTAAAAAACCTCCTCTCAAACCCCTCCTGCCCCCCGATCACAAAGTCTGACTTCGACGACAACCCTAGCCTCAAACGGCTACACGACGTCAAGCACATGCTGCGTGTCCAAGAAGACATTCTGTGGTATGCCCCTGATGATCTCACTGCGCCACGGCTTGTGGTACCACACGGCCAAAGGGGGGTCATGCTCATGTATGCCCACGATGCACCATGTGCTGGACACCATGGCACCAAAGCCACTTACCAGACACTGAAACAAGTGGCATACTGGCCCGGCATGCAGCAGGATGTGGCAGAGTATGTTAGAGGATGCCTGGTGTGCTGCCAGTTCCAACCGGCAAACCCAACTCACAGAGCTCCACTGCAACGCAGAGGAGTCACGTTCCCATGGTCAGACCTCCAGATAGACTGGGTGGGGCCCCTGACCAGATCGACGAGAGGAAACAGGTATTTCCTCACGGTCGTGTGCCAATTCACCAAGTGGGTAGAGTGTCTTCCAGCACCGAACGACACGGCCCAGACTACAGCATACCTCCTGATGAACCACATTTTCAGCAGATTTGGGCTGCCACTGAGAGTTAACTCCGACAGAGGTACTCATTTTACCGCCGAGATCATGCAGCAAATTTGGAGACTCCTGGGCGTACAGAGCAAACTGCACATCAGCCACCATCCAATCTCGTCAGGGCAAGCGGAACGGACCAATAAAACTGTGGTTAGCATGCTAAAAAAATATGTGTCAGCCAACCAGAAAGACTGGGATGTGAAACTTCCACTGGTACTCATGGCTATTAGAGCCACTCCGCAGGAATCAACTCGGGTGTCTCCCTTTGAACTGATGACGGGGCGACAGATGACCCTGCCGTTGCACCTGCTGTACCAACCGGGAGATTCCAGCCTCGTCACCGCCTACACTACCCACCAGTATCTCGACGAGCTACACCGACACCTGAGAACCACGTTTGCTTTTACCCAACAGCAGCTTCAACGAAGCGCGGAAGGCCAGAAAGCATACTATGACCGCAAGGCGTCACACCAGGAACTGGATGTGGGTGACCGGGTCTGGTACTACCTTTTCGCTCAGCCACCCAAAACAACCTCCCAACGGCTGTCAAAGAAATTCCTTCCCCGTTGGACGGGACCTCATGAGATTGTGGACAAGCTCTCCCCGGTTGCGTACCGAATCAAACTGAGCCGGGGGCAGAAAGAACCAATTTTCAAATGGGTCCACCGTAACCAGATTAAGAGACATGTGGCTGTTGACAGAGAAAGGCAGGGAAGGAACAATGCAAGCTAAACCCAGTGCAATCCTCGGAAAACTGTCCTCACCAACCACAGACATTCCCCCGCTGACCTACCATGCTTCTCTCTCTCTCTCCCCTCTCTCTCTCTCTCCTCCCCTCTTCTCTGTAACAGGATGCTGCTGTGGTTCACCCTCGTGTGCCTCCTGCCAACCAGAGGACAGCCGCAATCCGACATCACATCACCAGGTCCCACATCTGGTATCGTACTGAGGGAAC
Organism: Chanodichthys erythropterus; assembly: GCF_024489055.1. Classification (NCBI taxonomy): domain Eukaryota; kingdom Metazoa; phylum Chordata; class Actinopteri; order Cypriniformes; family Xenocyprididae; genus Chanodichthys; species Chanodichthys erythropterus. Next base: position 41,082,653 of record NC_090241.1, on the reverse strand, counting down.
AACCGGGACTTCTCATCACCAACTGCCGGACTTACACGCAGAAAGTGTATGTGCGGTTGGACCCCCGCACCGTCTACAAAGCACACTATCCCAGCCATGTCGCCCAATACAGCTGGGCAGGGGCCCGATGGACGGAGAACGCCCTCACTCACGCGGAAGCCGACGTCCAGCACATGCTCGCCCAACTGGAGAAAATGACTGTCACACAAGCCGAGTTAAGTGGACACAACCAACGCACCAAGCGGTTCTTGGGAGCTCTGCTCGGAGCCGCCGCTGCAGTCGGGACCCTATTTAACCTCGGCATGTCCAGTGTCAACGCGGTGAGCCTAACCACCGTAAGGCGGCATGTGGCCGAAATCCAAACGGAGATCCCCCAGCTGAGAGAACAACTCACCACACAGAGCCAAACCCTTCAAAGCATCGGGAAAACTCTGAAAGGCACTGTAGTGGTTCTCAACACCCACAGTGTCCTGCTGAACCAGACAGTGAACTCAATGAAGCAACTGTTTACTGTCTTCCAAAATGACTTCGCCCAAACTCAGCTCGTCACTGCTCTAATGACGGACATGCTGCGGGAAGTGAGCTCCTCCATGGACAACCTGGCCATGGGAAGGATTCCCCCATACCTCGTACCCCTGAGCCTCGTACAAACTGTGCTGGCCTCTGCTGCCGTCAGACCCACGGACCCTATCCAAACCCACCTTGCCTACTCCCTGGGTAGTGCCATCCTACTGCATGTCGACCCCGAACAAAGGGAGTTGGCCTTCCTCCTAAACCTACCTATCATCGAACCAGATAACATCTACCGACTCAAAGACATTGTCAATGTCGGGTTTTGGAAGGGTAACACCCACATCAAGATACACACTCCAGCTGTGGTAGCATACCACGACAGCAACCCCCAACTGTACCTGGCTCCCAATTTACGCATGTGTGTTTTGACCAAAGACATTCATTACCTCTGCCCTAGCAAACCTTTCCTCAGAGACAATACTGAAGGAATCTGCGGGTTACAGCCCATGATCAGCGACACACGCTGCCCTGCCGAGGCCAAGCCTCGCACCCAAATCGTCGGAACACAAGCTGAGATTGTGGGCAATCGATGGCTTGTTAACACTCCCACTCGCACCGCCACCCTGACTTACGATCAGCACGACACTGCCACTCGGGTCAGCCTGCCCAGTCAAAGCATGTGGATCCAGGTACCCCTGGGTGCCATCCTCCACCTCGATGACCTGGCCTTGTACCACATCTCAAGTGAGGAGTACCAGTCAGAACTGGAGATCCCACCCTTTTTCATGAACCACAACCTCACTTTGGCCCCCGAGCTGGAACTGAGGATTGAGAAAGGGGGGTCCCAGTTAATTGACATTGCTCCTGTCGACGCCGCCCTCCAAGCACTCTCCCGACTGCCCATTCTGACCAGCTCACCTATAGCCCAAGCTTGGACTGCCGCCGACACAGCCCTTTGCCTCTCCATGGCAATCGGATACATACTGACCCTAGGCCTAGCCTTCATCCTTTTCAAGAGGATGAAGGGGATGCAAGCGTCCATGGACAAGTGCCTGCCTGCCCTTCCCCGGGGTTTCAAGAGGAAACCAAGGAGAGGAGGCACCAACATGGAGAACGTACCAAATCTCATCGAAATGGACTCTCCCTTCGACGACCCAAAGACCGAGGACCAGTAGGGACCACCTGCTGTCCGACATCTGTGCCATCCGACCTCGCTACCGTCCAACGAGATCCGCACGGGGACCTCACTGGCCGAAAGGGGGAAACTGTAGGGTCTGCACAGTCTCAAGGATGAGCAGGTCCCACCATAAACTGTGTTTAAGCCTCAATTCACGGAACTTTGGTTTGTAAATCTTACATCGATTCCGGCCCGGCAGACACTAATGGATCACGAGACCTTCTTTTTATGACTATTTCGATAAGTCCCAAACCTCTCCTCTGTGACTTCAAAGGAGATGCGAACGCCACGGATCGGGTTTCGAAAGACAGGCCCGAATTCCAAACGGTCATAAAAAGAGAAAATACACGCACGCACCCACAGACACACACTCACATACAAAGACTGTATACACAAATATTATACCTGCAAATATGAATGTACCTGCCATTGTAGTGCTCGCTGCATGTATGTGTTACTAGTGTAGAATCGTAGAATTGACTGTAGTAGGTTAGTTTTCATGTTAAACGATAGTAATAGAGTGTAAAGTGTATCTTCTTTATATGACGAGAGACACCTGTCGAGTTTGATCTCTCCGTAAAGCTGTGAATCCGAGCTATTCACTCATGTACGTTACATTTCTGCCAAATGCATCGTTCAATGTTTAATAATACTATGAAGGAAGTGCACTGATTCAACATACCATAAATTTATTCGGGAGACAGGACAAAGGAATGTGGAAACCCGCCAAATCGCAACGCTAGCATTGGAGGACGTTATCAAGAAGGCGTTCTGGTCTGTTGTCTTTAAAACACCATGACACGCGTCTTTTGGTGGCACAAGTTTTCTGCACGAGTTCCTGCCGTCAAGACGGACTCTCTTCTTTATTTTCCGGTCATATTACAACAGTTAAACCTTCGTTTGAAACTTCGCCGAAACAACCTCCGGAAGAAGAAGCAACTATCAAACCGAGCGCTCCGAAACTCCAAGCACCCTGACTAACCTATGCAAGTATAACGTCTTTACGATCTTAAATACTGAGTTTCCTTGCTGGCTCTTAAAGGTGAACTGTTGCAATTTGACCTGCTTTGATCATCTCTTTCGTTTCTGCCTTTCCCTCTACTTTGTATGTATTTGTATTTACTTGTGTCCATTTAGCCGTATAACCTGTGTATTACCCGTTTCGTATATTAAACTCATTTTATCCATGCTTTTTGTTCACTTGCTCATTTTAGCAACAACCGAGTCACTTTAACGTTCTGATTCTAATATCCTTGCTCTATATTTGAAGGCTATGATAGAAAGTTAGTCTCCCGGCCCGAGAATAACATTTCTGTCATGATAATCTGTGGATAATTGTCCGTTTCGGTGGACGAACTGATAGTTTTCCACATAATTATTCAACCAGAACTAATCATATATGTGATTGATTATAATTCGTTGTAGTTAATTCACCATATATGTTTAATTCCCCGTTGGGTCGATATATGAACGTCATAAAGCTTTCTGAATTATGATATTCATATTTCATCCATAAATTGATTAATAACTGTACATCGCTACAACTGTCAATGTGGAAAAGTGCAAGTTTTGTCTTTCAGAAATCACTTTTCTGGGTCATGTGGTGAGCACTAAAAGCATCACGGCCGATCCAAGCAAAGTTGAGGCCATTCGTGCTTTTCCTGTTCCCAGCAATTTGAAGGAAGTTCAGCGGTTCCTGGGATTAGCCGGCTGGTACCACCGGTTTGTGGAAAACTTTTCTAGGATTGCTGAGCCCCTCAATTCACTGAAGAAAAAGGGACAGGTGTTCAAATGGACGACACAGTGTCAACAAGCGTTTGACCAGTTAAAAGCATGTCTTACCTCCCCACCGATTCTCGGCCACCCTGATCTTCAAGTTCCTTTCATTTTGTATACAGATGCCAGTGACACTGGGCTGGGTGCGATTCTCACACAGCGGAAAGATCCAGGCACAGAGGAGGTGATTGCTTATGCCAGCAGAACCCTAACTGGGGCAGAAATCAACTACACAGCAACAGAAAAAGTGTCTGGCAGTCGTAGGGGCCTTGGAAAGGTGGCAACATTACCTTGAGCACAAACTTTTCACGGTTGTCACAGAACATTCTGCTCTGCAATGGGTCATGGGATCCACCTAAACCATCAGTCGCCTTATCCGATGGGTCCTGAGACTGCAAAAATTCAACTTTGTCATTGAGTACCGTAAAGGGAAATTAAATGTAGCTCCTGATGCTTTGTCTAGGTCACCCATCACAGCAAGTTCTCCCATCACAGCCATTTACACCAAGCAAAAAACGGATCAACACCAAGAGCTTCCAGTGTCTGATGTTGTCCTGTGGGAGGAACAGCATAAAGACTGTGAAATAACAAAGCTATAACAGGCAGTAGCAGACAAACAAAGCCCTCAAATGGACCAATATGAAGAGGTAGAGGACAAGTTGTATCACAAAACTCACCTGAAGAATGATCAGATACACTATAGAGTGTACGTTCCCAGCAGTCTCAGGCCAACTATCCTCTTGCATTATCATTCTCACCCCCTAAGTGGACACAGAGGAATCTATAAAACCTATAAATGGCTCCAGGAAGTAGCATTTTGGCCAGGGATGTGGTCTGATGTAAAAAATCATGTCAGGAGTTGTGTAAAATGCCAAACCCTTAGACATGATAACCAGAAACCTGCGTGGAAACTCCAACCAATTACCACCACCCGTCCAAATGAAATGCTGGGAGTTGACATTATGGGCCCACTACCACGTAGTACACAGCAAAATGAGTATTTGCTGGTTTTCGTTGACTATTACTCCTGATGGGTTGAGTTTTTCCCCATGCGTCATGCCACTGCTCAAAGTGTTGCAACAATCCTCAGGAAAGAAATCTTAACTCATTGGGGGGTTCCAGACTTCATTCTTTCTGACAAAGGCACCCAGTTTGTCTCATCTGTGTTCAGAGAAGTATGTGAAAAATGGAGTGTAGCCCAGAAGTTAACAAAAGCATATCACCCTCAGACAAATATGACGGAACGTGTGAACAGATCTCTAAAAAACATGATTGCGTCATATGTGGATGACAACCACAAATAAATGGGACCAGTTCTTACCAGAATTGCGATTTGCCATGAACTCTGCCATCCAGGAAACCATTGGAGTAACTCCTGCAGAATTGCAGCTCGGAAGGAAACTGCAAGGGCCAATGGATAAAATACTTCATGGCCAAAATCTCACTCCTGATGCCACCTCCTATGATGTGGTTTGTCACATAGAACAACTGCAATCTCAAGCCAGAGAGAGCAGCAGGAAAGCTCAACACCGACAACTCCGGAACTATAACAAAAAAAGACAAGACATTACTTTCAAGATCAAAGATAGGGTATGGTTACGAAACTTTCCTCAATCCAGTGCAAAACACAATTTTAGTGCAAAATTAGCACCGAAATGGAAAGGACCTTACCGGATTTTGAAGCAGCTGGGACCTTTGAATTACCGCATAGCATTGGAGGCCACTGGCGAAGATGTGCGCACTGCACATGTGTGCAATCTTAAAATGTGTTTTCCAACAGCTGAGGAGTTGGAAGACCAAGCGAAGAGAAGACTTCAGAACTTATTTCAAGAAACCTCAGATGAGGAGGAGTTCTTGGGGTTTTGATTCTTTTTCTCCTAACAACCATGGGTTGTTTCAGCCAGGGAGGGGGAGTGTGGCAGTATAGATATTTTCTGTACTGCCTCTGTTCATGTTCTTTGTCACCGCCCGTTACCTAAACCTATAAGCATTAGGATTGGAGGAAAGGACTAATTAAGGGGAGGAGTGAAAGTATATATGGGCGAGGATTAGAGTCTGGAGGCAGGTTCAACTGACCAGTGACGTTACGTTCCCTTTGGAGGCAGTCCTTGCGGGTGGATTTATGTCTCCGGGAATCATGGCGAGGAGGTGGAGTGCTACCTGTTTAGCCTGTCGCTAGCGGGCGTTGTCAGCCGGTGAATGCTCTTTCTCAAGTTGGGGACTTGACTGGAGAGTTGTACTACATTCCAAATTCATACATTCCATATTTCTGGCAAATTAGTCAAGTCAAGTCAAATTTATTCATATAGCGCTTTTACAATTGGTAATTGTTTCAAAGCAGCTTTACATATTAGAAGAACAGAAAAAAGGGAAGTGGTTAAAAATAAGCAGGACAAACAAGCGTGGTAATATGTAACATATACAAGATGGTGCTACATTAAGCCAATGTCGGCTGACTCCCAGGGGTGGAAAAAAAACCCTAGGAGAAAAAACCAGCGTGCTAGCACTGGGAAAAACGTCCTAGGAGGGAAAAAACCCCTTGGAAGATATATATAATATATGTAAATGGATATGGAGTTCAAAATCTGAATTATACATTTTTATCATAGAGATTAAAAATAGATTATATATATAAATATATGCAAGCGGATACGGGGATTAAAAATCTGAATTATAGATGCAGCCAGAACTGGATCTGTAGGCCCATTGTCTCCAGGGCTACGTTGTAGTCAGGTCCAGACACAGGTTCTCCATCTGATCTGGATACGGCCTGGATCTAGCACCCGGCAAACCTCAGGATAAGCAGAGAGACAGATATTAGCATAGATGCCATTCTTATTCTGATGTACAGGTATATCTAATGTTATAGGAAATGTTCTCGGTTCCGGCCGACCTAATTATTGCAGCGTAACAATCCTTTAACGGATTTGAAAAATGATAATGTATTGATAATGTGTTATGTGTATGCAAGAGCAAAGAGATGTGTTTTTAGTCTAGATTTAAACTGACAGAGTGTGTCTGCTTCCCGAACAATGCTAGGAAGATTGTTCCAGAGTTTAGGTGCTAAGTAGGAAAAGGATCTGCCGCCTTCAGTTGATTTTGATATTCTGGGTATTATCAACTGGCCTGAATTCTGAGATCGCAATAAACGTGAAGGACTATAATGCATTAAGAGCTCACTTAGGTACTGGGGAGCTAAACCATTTAGAGCTTTATAAGTAAGTAGCAAGATTTTAAAATCTATACGATGTTTAATAGGGAGCCAATGAAATGTTGACAGAACTGGGCTAATATGGTCATACTTTCTGGTTCTAGTAAGAACTCTAGCTGACGCATTTTGGACCAACTGTATGTCAGGTGGGGTGGGTGGTAGAAGGAGCGAGGACTCAATTGCAGGAAAGGAAGGGCTTTATTAATAATAAAAATAAAAACAAAAACACAACAAAAACAACCCCGAGGGGGAAAACAGACTATAACTTAAACTTGACTTGACTGACTTGACAGGGACTGACTTGACTAGACATGTGCTCACATCAAACAAAACAAAGACACAAGCACATGGCCAATGAAGACAAATCACAAGCCATGTGCTTACACAAGACGAGACAACATGAGAGCACGCAGCCCGTGAAACACAGACTGCGTGCTACACAAGACAACAAGACAACAACATGAAAGCACGCGGCAGGTGGAAATAACCGCGTGCTACACAAAACATGAGACAAGAGCGCACGGCAAGTGAAAGTACACACAAACCGTGCGCTCACAATAAAGACAGGACTGGGAGCGCGAGTGTCCGAATCCCGACACGAAACCGAAACCAAACTAGACACGAGTGCTGGGATCCGAACGCCACGCTCCCAACATGAAACAAGGCACGCAGACAAGAGAGCGCACAGCCCCGAGAACACTCGAGTCCGTAGGCTCACACAAAAACACGACAAGAACGGGAGTGTCAGAGCTCTGTCACAAACCCAAGAAATAAACAAGACTGAAGTGACAGAACCCTGACACTGTAGTCTGTTTAAAAGCTGAGCAGAACAACCACCCAGTAGAGCGTTACAAAAATCTAGTCTTGAGGTCATGAATGCATGAACCAACTGTTCCGCATTTGTCATTGAGAGCATATGTCGTAATTTAGATATATTTTTTAGATGGAAGAAGGCGGTTTTACAGATACTAGAAACATGACTTTCAAATGAAAGATTGGTATCAAAGAGCACACCCAGGTTCCTAACTGAGGACGAAGGTTTAATGGAGCACCCGTCAAGTGTTAGAGAGTATTCAAGGTTTTTTCGTGAGGAAGTTTTTGGTCCAAAGATTAGGATATCAATTTTTTTCTGAATTTAATAATAAGGAATTTCTTGTCATCCAGTTTTTAATGTCAGCTATGCATTCTGTTAGTTTTGTGAATTTGTAGGTTTCGTCAGGGCGCGAGGAAATATAGAGCTGAGTATCGTCAGCGTAGCAGTGAAAACTAACACCATGCTTCCTAATTATCTCTCCTAAGGTCAGCATGTACAGAGTGAAAAGCAACAGTCCTAGTACTGAGCCTTGTGGTACTCCATATTGAACCTGTGATCGATACGACATCTCTTCATTAACTACTACAGACTGATAACGGTCAGATAAGTACGATTTGAACCATGCCAAAGCAATTCCACTAATGCCAATATAGTTTTCAAGTCTTTTTAAAAGAATGTTAGGTAACACTTTACAATAACAGTACATGAATAACCATGAACTAATACCTGAGTTAATAGTTACTTCAACATGAACTCAAGATTAGTTAAGATATGAACTAATGAAGAGTGATCCTTAACTACGACAGGAGTCATAGGGATTCATGCATGAAAACAGAAGCCTTAACTACGTGTTAATGCATGTTTGATAATTAATGCATTAATTAACATTTAGGGTAAACTAAATCAAACAGTCTCTATAAGAAGGAATAATACATATTTGGACTTTGAAATAAATTTAAGCAATTTATTATTGTCAGAATTTAAACTACTGACATCAGCAGCTTCATTATAAACATTACTGAAAGGCACAGGATTACTTTGTAATTATTTTCACTGACGCTCCTTATCAAACATATAAAATACTAAATACACTAATAATTTATCTTAAAAGGTCTTAATCTGTTTTGTGATATTCTTTCCTATCAAACTAAACTACTGTGACTTACATCAGTTCCTGAGGAATCGGTTCCCAAAAATATAACCAAACAGGAAACATAAACTAAGGTCAGGGAGCATTTGCTGGGATCAGATTCAGAAGTTCACTCTCCATCCAGACGCAGGCCGTGATCATACTGTACCTCCATTCTCTGACTTTTTGAAAAGTCACACAACATCAATTAACTGGGCTGAATACTTATATAGTTGTGTTGGTACAAGTGTATTTGATAGTAAGTTAATGATAATCATGAGCTGAATTTGGTAAGTAGTTAACAGTGAATTAATTATGATTGTGCCCCCTCAAGTAAAGTCATGACATAAGTATACATTAACCAACCATTAGTTGATGTTAGTATATGCTTAGTTAATAATGAGTTAATTATGATTGTGCCCCCTCAAGTAAAGTCATGACATAAGTATACATTAACGAACCATTAGTTGATGTTAGTGTTACGGCTGGTGGTGTAGAGATGAGGCAGATAACGGATTTCCACAAACATATAAGACTTTAATATAACCAAAGGCAGAGTACACCAAACAAGCATCTAACATAAACAGAGAACGGACGAGGAGTGATGGGAGTGAGTGCAATATATGGGAGTGCTGACAATAGAGTCCAGGTGCAGGTGATGAGTGAAGATGAGGAGCTGACGAGGGAAGTGAGTGCAGGTGTGGAGAACAGGAGGATCTTGGGAAATGGAGTCCAGGGGAACACGGGATCTGTAACAGTACCTCGCGTCCTCGCGCCGTAGATGTAACAACCGGGAGGGGGGCGGGCGCCCTGGAGACCTCAAACCGGAGCAGGGGGAGGAGTAGACTGGAGTGGAGGTCTCGGCAGGCTCGGCGGCGGCGGCTGGAGAACTAGGCTCAGTGAAAAAGTCAATAAGCCACACGGCATCTTCTGGCGGCTCGCACAGGGTTGGAGCGGGCTCTATGGAGTGGCGCGGGCTCTGGAGATACTGGAGCGGGCTCTGGAGATACTGGGGCGGGCTCTGGAGATACTGGAGCAGCTGGTTTCCTCCTCCTCCGCCTTCGGGACCCAGTAGAGAAGTGTGGGTTCCGTGTGGGGCAGGCAGAGCGTTTGCTGTCCTCGCGCCGTAGATGTAACAACCGGGAGGGGGGCGGGCGCCCTGGAGACCTCAAACCGGAGCAGGGGGAGGAGTAGACTGGAGTGGAGGTCTCCAGGGCAGGCTCAAAAGCCATGGCGGGTCAGGAGCCGTGGGCAGCCATGGCGGGTCAGGAGCCGTGGGCAGCCATGGCGGGTCAGGAGCCGTGGGCAGCCATGGCGGGTCAGGAGCCGTGGGCAGCCATGGCGGGTCAGGAGCCGTGGGCAGCCATGGCGGGTCAGGAGCCGTGGGCAGCCATGGCGGGTCAGGAGCCGTGGGCAGCCATGGAGGGTCAGGGGCCGTGGGCAGCCATGGAGGGTCAGGGGCCGAGGGCAGCCATGCAGGGTCAGGGGCCGTGGGCAGCCATGCAGGATCAGGGGCCGAAGCCTTCGAGGCGTTGAGCCCAGGCGGCGGTGAGGGACCGGCGGGTGATGGCCGAACTGTAGGCTCCGCCGACCGAAGCGCAGCCGGGGCTCCAGAAGGCCGCACAGGAAGCAGGAGGACAGCCAACAAAACGAACACCGGGGGGAGTGAGGAGGCCAACTGGAACTGAGGGACGGAGTGACGGAGCGGAGATGGAGGAGTGTAGTCCAGAGGGGAGGGCAGGCCGACGAGTGAACAAGGTGTGAGTGGAGGCAGGATGGATACTGGTGAAACTGGTGGACTGATGGACAACGGTGGAGCAGAGGGAGGTTGGAGCCGGGGTGAAGGTAATCGCCCAGAGGTCCGAGGTGGAGATCTGGGCGAGGGGGCTTGAGGTGAAGGTTCAGTGAAGAAACACATGGGAGGCGGGAGAGGGAGGCAGGGAGGGAACACAGTCCTTACAAAGTTCATAACAAAGGGCTCTGTGGTGGCAGGAGCGGCAGGCTCGGCGGCGGCGGCTGGAGCGGCAGGCTCGGCGGCGGCGGCTGGAGCGGCAGGCTCGGCGGCGGCGGCTGGAGCGGCAGGCTCGGCGGCGGCGGCTGGAGCGGCAGGCTCGGCGGCGGCGGCTGGAGCGGCAGGCTCGGCGGCGGCGGCTGGAGCGGCAGGCTCGGCGGCGGCGGCTGGAGCGGCAGGCTCGGCGGCGGCGGCTGGAGCGGCAGGCTCGGCGGCGGCGGCTGGAGAATTAGGCTCAGTGAAAAAGTCAATAAGCCACACGGCATCTTCTGGCGGCTCGCACAGGGTTGGAGCGGGCTCTATGGAGTGGCGCGGGCTCTGGAGATACTGGAGCGGGCTCTGGAGATACTGGGGCGGGCTCTGGAGATACTGGAGCAGCTGGTTTCCTCCTCCTCCGCCTTCGGGACCCAGTAGAGAAGTGTGGGTTCCGTGTGGGGCAGGCAGAGCGTTTGCTGGAGGGGTATGCGGAGGAAGACGGAGGTTGACTGACTGGCCCGGCCAACCATGTTTCTGGATGGACTAGAGACAGACACCCATCCTGAACCCAATCAAATACGAATTTGGAGTCATTTAACCATAAAATGGAATTTATAGTTTCACTTAAGGAGAATCTGTAATCGGGTTCACCAAAACGGATGGTGTCATCATCTAGTCCATCCAAAAACAAGGAGATCAAACAAGCTTCAGGCCAGTCAGAAAAAAAAGCGAGCTCAACGAACTCCTCCACATACCTCTCCAGCGAACGACCTACCTGCAGGAGCCCGATTAGGCGATCGCCGGATGACAGGGTGAGAGGCGTTGGAGGAGCTGGAGCCAGGGATTTTCTCCTTGTGAAAATCCAACGTTTTTAGGTCCGTTCTTCTGTTACGGCTGGTGGTGTAGAGATGAGGCAGATAACGGATTTCCACAAACATATAAGAATTTAATATAACCAAAGGCAGAGTACACCAAACAAGCATCTAACATAAACAGAGAACGGACGAGGAGAGAAGGGAGTGAGTGCAATATATGGGAGTGCTGACAATAGAGTCCAGGTGCAGGTGATGAGTGAAGATGAGGAGCTGACGAGGGAAGTGAGTGCAGGTGTGGAGAACAGGAGGATCTTGGGAAATGGAGTCCAGGGGAACACGGGATCTGTAACAGTTAGCATATGCTTAGTTAATAATGAATTAATTATGATTGTGCCCCCTCAAGTAAAGTCATGACATGATGCACATATCACACATCATTAACTAATATATGAATAAAGTGCCATCCTTATTCCTTTACACCCCGGTACAAAAAAACTAAAATAAAAAGTATTTGTATTTTATTTTTATTTACATAATTAAACATATATGGACTTGAAAGCAAGCCATAAAAATACCTGTAAAGACACACATAAGGCACATTTACATGTAAAATAGCGCGCGTCCACAAGCTAATGTTAATCAAAGCATATACATTTAAATGACAAAAATACAAATACAGTTAATAACTGCACATAACCTCCTGAAAACCCCAATAAAACATACATGTAAATATGCCTTTAATTATTAATTCGGCTTACCAAAGCAGTCAACATTTATTAGTTTAAAATGCCAGCAACACAACAAACGCGCCAAGAGAACACCTAGCGTGCGCCACTAATGAGTGTCCCGCCAGAAACAAACCCTACATACTTTAGTTCCGGGAATAAACTATGACTATTTAGCTGTGACTAAATGTAAATTAACTATAAAAATCCGAAAACAGTTTAGATCAAATTAAATTTATTAGTGGTAGTTAGTCTATTTTCCACATTTGATTAGACAGATCTATGTAATTAATGGCTATATAATCATGTGCCATTGCAATTATTTGTCACAATGCTGCAGATGGCAGATTATGATATTACAGTGTAAATTATGACAGTATTAAATCACGTTTAATTCAAATTCAGATTACTTCTTGTTTACTCTTATGGAGGCTGATTTATTTAGTTTACCCCTAAATGTTAATTAATGCATTAATTATCAAACATGTATTAACGCGTAGTAAATGCTGCTGTTTTAATGCATGAATCCTTATGACTCCTGTCGTAGTTAAGGATCACTCTTCATTAGTTCATATCTTAACTAATCATGAGTTCATGTTGAAGTAACTATTAATTTAGGTATTAGTTCATGGTTATTCATGTACTGTTATTGTAAAGTGTTACCGAATGGTATGATCGATAGTGTCAAAAGCAGCACTGAGATCTAATAACACTAATAGAGAAATACAGCCACGATCGGATGTGTTACAGATCCCGTGTTCCCCTGGACTCCATTTCCCAAGATCCTCCTGTTCTCCACACCTGCACTCACTTCCCTCGTCAGCTCCTCATCGTCACTCATCACCTGCACCTGGGTAGGGTTGCACCAGCCGTTCGTAAGTTCTTTCTTAAATTGGAACGTAAAGTCCACACTAGTGGCTTAGTAACTACTAGCTAGTTTGTAACTAACGCTGTACTTTGTTCGGTTGCACCATTTGTTCTTAAGGCAGAACGTAGCTAGTAGCTCGTAAGGTCTCCGTAAAGTAATGCGTAGTCGCATAATATGACGTTTACCTTCAGTTATCCTTCAAATACAGGAGCAGAAGTTGTTGAAATTCCGTGAATTTCAGTTTATCCTTCATTCTGACTTATTTTGCCTCACGTAGCTAACAGTAAAAATAAGTTCCCATTAAATATAATAGCCTTCTAGCTACTTAATCATATATGTTTTTATATGTAAATAACATTCAGAAACTGTATTTGAAACGAAATTAATAAGGATCAATAAATAAATACTGAAACAACAACAAAAACATAAGAAATTACATTTATTGATTATGACTGATTTTATTTGACATGCACAACACGGAGTGATAGGACCGATGCACACAGCGGTGCGCTGTTTAACGGGTTCGTGTTGAAGAGTGTCTAACAAAGTAATCTTTTCACATGATGTTCTCTCTCTTAAAATTTAAGAGAGTGTAAATGTCAGCAGCATCATATATGTGTAAAGAATGAAGTCTGTCAGGTAAAACAAGAGCTTATTGATGCAGTTCAGTCAGTCTGCTATTTTATTCCAACCGTTACTCCTGATAGGAGGCTTCCGTAAATATTTAGTGTATACGTAGAGTTACGCTTCAACTAAGTTTAATGGTGCAACACAAAAATATTTAGTAGTGCATAAATTGTAACTTAGTGCCCATTTACGTCAAAACTAGTCTACGTTGTAACTTGCGCACAGCTGGTGCAACTGGCCCCTGGACTCTATTGTCAGCACTCCCCATATATTGCACTCACTCCCTTCACTCCTCGTCCGTTCTCTGTTTATGTTAGATGCTTGTTTGGTGTACTCTGCCTTTGGTTATATTAAAGTCTTATATGTTTGTGGAAATCCGTTATCTGCCTCATCTCTACACCACCAGCCGTAACAGAAGAACGGACCAATACCGTTGGATTTCCTCAAAAAAGGGATGGAGACTTTCCCCGGCTCCCTGGCTCCAGCTCCTCCAACACCTCTCACCCTGTCATCCGGCGATCGCCTAATCGGGCTCCTGCAGGTAGGTCGTTCGCTGGAGAGGTATGTGGAGGAGTTCGTTGAGCTTGCTTCCTTGTCTGACTGGCCTGAAGCATGTTTGATCTCTCTGTTTCTGGATGGACTAGAGGATGACACCATCCGTTTTGATGAACCTGATTACCGATTCTCCTTGAGCGAAACTATAAATTCCATTTTATGGTTAAATGACTCCAAATTCGTAGTTGATTGGGTTCAGGATGGGTGTCTATCTCTAGTCCATCCAGAAACACGGCTGGCCGGGCCAGTCAGACAATCTCCGTCTTCCTCCGCATACCCCTCCAGCAAACTCCCTGCCTGCCCCATGCTGGACCCACATTCCTCTACTGGGCCCAGTAAGCGGAGGAGGAGGAAGAAAGCGGCTCCAGTCTCTTCAGAGCCCGCTCCAGTATCTCCAGAGCCCGCTCCAGTGTCTCCAGAGCCCGCTCCAGTGTCTCCAGAGCCCGCTCCAGTGTCTCCAGAGCCCGCTCCAGTGTCTCCAGAGCCCGCTCCAGTGTCTCCAGAGCCCGCTCCAGTATCTCCAGAGCCCGCTCCAGTATCTCCAGAGCCCGCTCCAGTATCTCCAGAGCCTGATCCCGTCCCTACGGGAATCTTAATTATGTATGAGGGTATGGACTACAAACCTCTGCCAGCCTCACACAAGCCGCCCAGTGATGCGGCCTGGCTTATAGACTTTTGGACAGAGCCAAGTTCTCCAGTCTCTGCCGAGCCAAGTTCTCCAGTCTCCGCCGAGCCAAGTTCTCCAGTCTCCGCCGAGCCAAGTTCTCCAGTCTCCGCCGAGCCAAGTTCTCCAGTCTCCGCCGAGCCAAGTTCTCCAGTCTCCGCCGAGCCAAGTTCTCCAGTGTAACGAAATGTAGCGGTTATTAATCAATTTATGGATGAAATATGAATATAATAATTAATAAGGTTATGAATAAATTATGATTCATATATCGACCCAATGGGGAATTAAACATATATTGTGAATCAATTACAACGAATTATAATCAATTACATATATGATTAGTTCTGGTTTAATAATTATTTAGAGAAACTGCTCGTTTGTCCAGCAAACTAAGTCCCTCACAGAATATTATAAACGGAGTTATTCTCTGGCCATGAAAATAACTAAAGCATAAAGCGATCGAAAAAAACGTTAAAGTGACTTGGGTTTTCCGCTGAAAGAACAAACAGAACAATCGAGCATGAATAACGTTTTAATATATGCAAACTACGAATACAGAGGTTATACATCTAAATATATATACAAGAAAATACACACCTATGTACAAGAATAGAATTAGAGAAGGAAAGAGAGAGAAGGCAAGTAGCAAACTCACAACCAGTCCTAAGCCAGCACGGAAATCAGTTTCATCATCTAAGATTGAGAAACGGCAGTATACTTGCATTGGTTGCGTGTGTCGAATTTCAGGTTAGCGCTGGTGCAGTTCGTTGGCTTCCTCCGTTCAGCGGGAAGGTTTGAACTGAGGACGAGAGTGAGTTTCGCTGGAAGATGGCGATCCCGAAGCTGAGCGCGATGACAGCGCGTGGTCACCGGAGGGGTCCGGGAAAAACGTGCACGAGATGCTCGTGAGACAATCGGGAGAGAACACACAAGAAATTGTGCGTCTTTGCTTTTATGACAGATAAGCCGACACACCTCCTTGAGGTGGGGTAGCCAATAACATGGGTGCAAAGTTGGCGGGAAAGCTTTTCCTTTGTTTGGCCTCACGACTTAATCTGCATGATTTATGACTCTCAGATCAGATCTCCAAATGGAGTGCGTTCTTCACAGTATCATTAAACACATAGAAAAATGCATTTATCAGCGGTGTGACATATCTCAGTGAATAGCTCGTGTCCGGAGCTTTACGGAGAGACCAAACTCGATAGGTCAGAAAGGCATAGGAGAGAAGTTATGGTTTACAGACAAAATTATATCGTTAAAATGCACACTAGCACAAATACACTCATTTAAACACTAGGAAACATGCATAGGCCCTAAAAATATATGAAATATATATTTCAGCATAGTGGTAGTTTACAAATACAGTTGAAAATGTATGATTGTGTGTTTCTGTGTCTGTCTGTGTGTGTGTTTTTGTGTGTCCCTGTGTGTGTGGGGTGTTGGAATGTGGATCTGGTCAGTCTCTGGGGGGGTTTTACAACCCAGTCCAGCATGCTAAAAGCGTTCTGAACATTCCAAAGTTTATTGATTATTCTGATACGTGTGCATACTCTACACCAGTCTCCGCCGAGCCAAGTTCTCCAGTCTCCGCCGAGCCAAGTTCTCCAGTCTCCGCCGAGCCAAGTTCTCCAGTCTCCGCCGAGCCAAGTTCTCCAGTCTCCGCCGAGCCAAGTTCTCTGCTCCAGTCGCTGCCTACGAGCCCTCTGCTCCAGCCGCCGCCGCCGAGCCAGCCGCTCCAGCCGCTCCAGCCGCCGCCGCCGCCGAGCCTGCCGCTCCAGCCGCCGCCGCCGAGCCTGCCGCTCCTGCCACCACCGAGCCCTTTGTTATGAACTTTGTAAAGACTGTTTTCCCTCCCTGCCTCCCTCTCCCGCCTCCTCCCATGTGTTTCTTCACTGAACCTTCACCTCAAGCCCCCCTTACCTTCACCCCGGCTCCAACCTCCCTCTGCTCCACCGTTGTCCATCAGTCCACCAGCTTCACCAGTATCCATCCTGCCTCCACTCACACCTTGTTCACTCGTCGGCCTGCCCTCCCCTCTGGACAACACTCCTCCGTCTCCGCTCCGTCACTCCGTCCCTCAGTTCCAGTTGGCCTCCTCACTCCCCCCGGTGTTCGTTTTGTTGGCTGTCCTCCTGCTTCCACTGCGGCCTTCTGGAGCCCCGGCTGCGCTTCGGTCGGCGGAGCCTACAGTTCGGCCATCACCCGCCAGTCCCTCACCGCCGCCTGGGCTCAACGCCTCGAAGGCTTCGGCCCCTGATCCTGCATGGCTGCCCACGGCCCCTGACCCTCCAGGGCGCCCAAGATCCTCCTGTTCTCCACACCTGCACTCACTTCCCTCGTCAGCTCCTCATCGTCACTCATCACCTGCACCTGGACTCTATTGTCAGCACTCCCCAAAAATTGCACTCACTCCCTTCACTCCTCGTCCGTTCTCTGTTGATGTTAGATGCTTGTTTGGTGTACTCTGCCTTTGGTTATATTAAAGTCTTATATGTTTGTGGAAATCCGTTATCTGCCTCATCTCTACACCACCAGCCGTAACAGGATGATAGGAGTAGATCGTTTGTAACTCTAACGAGAGCAGTCTCAGTACTATGGTATGGTCTAAATCCTGACTGGAAATCCTCACAGATTCCATTTCTTTCTAAAAAGGAGCACAGTTGTGTTGAAACTGCCTTTTCTAGTATCTTTGACAGAAAAGGTAGATTCGAGATTGGCCTGTAATTTACTAAATCTCTTGGATCTAGTTGAGGTTTTTTAATAAGAGGTTTAATAATAGCCTGCTTAAAAGTTTTTGGCACGTATCCTAGTGTTAAGGATGAATTAATTATATCAAGAAGTGGACCTACGACCTCTGGAAGCATTTCTTTCAGTAGTTTAGTCGGCATTGGGTCTAGCATACATGTCGTTGATTTTGATGATTTGATAAGTTTAGATAATTCTTCCTCTACTATAGCGGCGAATGATTCTAGTTTTACCTCAGGGACACTACAGTGCACTGTCTGAAGCGAAACTGTAGACGGTTGCATGTTTATAATTTTCTCTCTTATATTATCAATCTTGCAAGTAAAGAAGTTCCTAAAGTCATTACTGCTGTGCTCTATGGCAACGTCAGCAGTTGAATCTCTGTTTCTAGTTAATTTAGCCACTGTGTCAAATAAATACCTAGGATTATGTTTGTTTTCTATTAAGAGATTTGAAAAATAAGTAGATCTAGCATTTCTTATAGCCGTTCTGTACTCAATAATTTTTTCTTTCCACGAAAGTGTCACAGACACGTCAGGTTCCAGCTCACTTCAGTACCCGCGCACCAAATCACCAGCATACTAATCACTGCCACCTGAAGCTCATCACATCAGTCACCAACACCAGCACTTAAACCCCACACTCACACACACTCACTGTCCGGTCTCGTTTGTGTTACACCAGTTGTAAACTTACCTCAAGGACTCCCAAAGCGATACTTACCCAGCCTCATCATCTCCTTCGTCTCCATTGTCTCCAGTCTCCTCGTGTGTCTACCTGCCAGTGTGTGTGAGTGTTTCCATCCACCTTCTCCAGCGTCTCCATCTTCATTCATCTGCAACATCTACAAGGACAGTATTATCTCTCATTCCACCTCTGAGATCTTCCACCACTTCATTCATCACCCGTTTTGCTCTGCTGTTTGCCCAATAAACATCTTAACTGCTTTTATTCCTGCCTCCGGTGTCTCTGTCATAACAGAAGACCGGACCATAACAGCTAAGCATCAGCATGAGCCAACAGGACCCCTTTCAGGAGCTCGTGGACGTTTTACGTCGAGCACTCACCTCACAACCACCATCACCAGCACCCACCGCCGCTGCCGCTTCCGCATCCACCGCCACGGCTGCTTCTCCAGTCTTCACCGCCAGTCCCATGGCCAAACCGGCGCCCTACTCTGGATCGGCGGAGGAATGCAGCGGATTCCTTCTGCAGTGTGAGTTGGTTCTGGAGATGCAACCGCACCTCTACCCCACCGACACGGCTAAAATAGCGTTTATAATATCACAACTGCAAGGTAAGGCCCTTCTATGGGCGGATTCTCTCTGGACTCAAAGAAGCTCTGTCATTAAATCATACCCTGCATTCGTCTCTCACTTCAGAGAAGTCTTCGGAAAACCCCTAACCGACTCGTCTACTGGTGAGAAATTGTACAACCTTAAACAAGGAAATAAGAGTGTTAATGATTATGCCTTGCAGTTTCGAACGCTAGCCGCAACAAGTGGTTGGAACGAACAAGCCCTCATCACCACCTTTCGACAAGGGCTGGAGCCCAACGTGCGGTTGCATCTCGCTGCATACGAGGACTCCCTAGGACTCGAACGCTTCATCCAACTCGCCATCCGCGTGGGTTCTCGTATGCAGTCGTGCCTCCTAGAGCACCAGAGCCAGCCACCAACCACCACACTCCTCCGTCGGTTCGAACCCGTCAGCTCCCCAGAACCAGCAAGTGAACCAATGCAAGTGGATAACTCCCGCTTATCTTCTACAGAAAGACAGAGACGGCTGACCCTGAATCTATGTCTATATTGTGGTTCCCCTGGGCATGTAATCTCCACATGCCCAATTCGTCCTCCTCGACCCGTGGTGAGTGCCATCATTCCCTCAATCCAAAAAATGAAACCACTCACTACTGTAGTAAACCTTACTGCGGCTAATGCTTCTATTTCAGTGGTGGCGCTCCTCGATTCAGGGTCAGCAGGAAATTTCATCTCCGGCGCCCTCTGTCGACACCTCGGGCTCAAGACCTCGCCTTCTCCGAATGTTTACAAGGTCCACTCCATCACGGGCAAACCCCTGAGCCGAAGGATGATCCGACGGATGACTGGACCGCTTCAGCTGCAAGTGGGTATCTTCCACACTGA
Organism: Chanodichthys erythropterus; assembly: GCF_024489055.1. Taxonomy (NCBI): domain Eukaryota; kingdom Metazoa; phylum Chordata; class Actinopteri; order Cypriniformes; family Xenocyprididae; genus Chanodichthys; species Chanodichthys erythropterus. Next base: position 41,062,900 of record NC_090241.1, on the reverse strand, counting down.
GAACATCCATCTGCTGGTTCTGGAGGAAACCACCGCTGACGTGGTTCTAGGGCGTCCATGGTTGGAACAACACAACCCCACCATCTCCTGGCGCACGGGCGAAGTCCTGAAGTGGGGCGACCACTGCTTCTACAGCTGCTTCCCAGACCTTCCTACTCCAAGATCTCCTCTCTCCAAAGACCTCTCCATTAACGCAACCTCCATCGAAAGCCCTGTGGATAAGCGCTCCGTCGACATTCCACCCGATTATGCCCACTTCAGTGACGTCTTCTGCCCGCAACGCGCCTCCAAGCTTCCTCCACACCGGCCATGGGACTGCGCCATCGATCTGTTGCCGGGTGAACCAGTGCCTAGGGGACGCATATACCCCCTGTCAGTACCGGAGGAGAAGGCCATGGAGGAATATATCAAAGAGGCCCTTAACCAAGGATACATCCGCCCGTCTACTTCCCCTGCTGCTTCAAGCTTCTTCTTCGTGGCCAAGAAGGACGGAGGCTTGCGGCCCTGCATCGATTATCGCTCCTTAAACAAGATAACCGTCAAATTCAGGTACCCACTTCCCCTCGTCCCAGCGGCCCTGGAACACCTCCGTGGTGCCACTGTGTTCACGAAGCTGGACCTCCGCAGCGCGTATAACCTCATCCGGATACGCGAGGGGGACAAGTGGAAGACCGCCTTCGTCACGCCCACCGGCCACTACGAGTACCTCGTTATGCCGTATGGCCTGGTCAACGCCCCCTCCGTATTCCAGGACTTCATCCATGAGGTGCTCCGGGAGTTCCTCCACAAGTCCGTCCTAGTGTATATAGATGACATCCTTATTTACTCCCGGAGCCTGGCCGAACATCGCCACCACGTTGCGGAGGTCCTCCAACGCTTACGGCAGTTCCATCTATTCCTGAAAGCAGAGAAGTGCTCATTCCATCAGCCCTCTGTCCACTTCCTGGGATACGTGATAGATCACAGTGGCATCCGGATGGACGAGGGGAAGGTTTCCGCCATCCAGAACTGGCCAACCCCAAGTACCATAAAAGAACTCCAACGCTTCCTAGGTTTCTCCAACTTTTACCGCCGTTTCATCAAGAACTACAGCACCATCGTCAGTCCACTCACCAACCTACTCCGTCATCAGCCCAAGTCTCTGTCCTGGTCCCAACCTGCCAACAAAGCTTTTGAACACCTCAAGAAAGCCTTCACCACCGCTCCCCTCCTCGTCCACCCCAATCCAGACCTGCCATTCGTCGTTGAGGTGGACGCCTCCACCACCGGAGTGGGAGCGGTCCCATCACAGCAGCAGGGGAATCCAAGTAGGCTCCATCCATGTGCCTTCTTCTCCCGCAAGCTCAACCCGGCGGAGGTTAATTACGACATCGGGGACCGGAAACTCCTGGCTGTCAAGCTCGCCCTTGAAGAGTGGAGGCATTGGCTGGAGGGAGCTATCCATCCGTTCCAGGTACTCACTGACCACAAAAATCTCGAGTACCTAAAGGCTGCCAAACGACTCAACCCTCGCCAAGCCAGATGGGCGATGTTCTTTTCAAGATTCAACTTTACAATATCCTACCGTCCAGGCTCCAAAAATCTCAAAGCTGACGCTCTCTCACGTCTTCATGCACCCGAGGAAAGGAACGAAGACCCCGACACCATCCTGCCCGAATCCATATTTATGAGCCCCATAGAGTGGTCAGAAGAGACACTCCCCTCCTCCAATGCCTCCTCACGAACTCCGCCGGGTTGCCCCCAGGGCTTGCGTTACATCACCCGGACACGACGCACTCCACTCCTGCACTCTGTTCACTCTTCACTTGGCACTGGTCACCCGGGGGTCAATGAGACCCTCTCGCTGCTCAAACAGCGCTTCTGGTGGCCAAACATGGCCAACGACGTCAGAAGGTACGTGCAGGGCTGCAGGGAGTGCGCCATCTCCAAGAGCCCACGCCATCTTCCCACCGGCAAGCTCCATCCTCTGCCCGTTCCTGAGAGGCCCTGGTCACACCTGGGGGTCGACTTCGTCACCGACCTCCCAGAGTCTGAGGGTAACACATGCATTCTAGTCGTCGTAGACCGTTTCTCAAAGGCCTGCCGACTCATTCCCCTGGAAGGTCTACCCACAGCCATGACCACAGCCGAGTTAATGTTCAACCATGTCTTCCGTCATTATGGAATCCCCGAGGACATTGTCTCTGATAGAGGACCTCAATTTATCTCCCGAGTCTGGAAGGCTTTCTTCTCACTCCTGGGTGTGACCGTCAGCCTATCGTCTGGATACCATCCTCAGTCGAACGGGCAGACGGAATGGAAGATCCAGGAGATCGGCCGCTTCCTGCGTACCTTCTGTCACGGCCACCAGAACTCCTGGAACCAGTACCTGGGTTGGGCCGAGTACGCCCAGAACTCCCTCCGTCAAGCCACCACTGGATTAACACCTTTCCAATGCGTACTCGGTTTCCAACCCCCACTGTTCCCCTGGAACGGGGAACCCTCCAACGTTCCTGCCGTCGACTACTGGTTTCGGGAGAGCGAGAGGGTATGGGACTCAGCTCACCACCAGTTGCAGAGAGCCCTGCGCAGGCGCAAGATGACAGCCGACCTTCGGCGCTCCCACGCTCCAACCTACCAACCGGGGCAGAAGGTCTGGCTGTCCACCAGGGACATCAGGATGCGCCTGCCCTGCAAGAAGCTGAGTCCCCGCTTCATTGGCCCATTCACCATCCTGCGACAGATCAACCCCGGTTGATCACCTACCGGTTACAACTCCCTGCACAGTACAAAAGAATTCATCCCACCTTCCACGTGTCACTATTAAAACCTCACCACCCTTCTGTTCTTCCCTCCACAGAACCTGACGTGGCAGCCGTCGAGCCCCCCCTTCCACTTATCCTGGACGATGGAACTGCTTACGTTGTACGAGAGATCCTGGACTCCCGGCGCCGTGGTGGTCTCTTGGAATACCTGGTGGACTGGGAAGGCTACGGTCCCGAAGAACGCTCATGGGTCCCCAAGAATGATATCCTTGATCCTGCTCTGTTACAGGCTTTCCACACCAACCACCCAGACAGACCTGCCCCACGACCTCGAGGACGACCACCACGACGTCGGGGTCCTCGGCCCTCAGGAGTGGGCCGTGGGAGGGGGGGTACTGTCACAGACACGTCAGGTTCCAGCTCACTTCAGTACCCGCGCACCCAATCACCAGCATACTAATCACCGCCACCTGAAGCTCATCACATCAGTCACCAACACCAGCACTTAAACCCCACACTCACACACACTCACTGTCCGGTCTCGTTTGTGTTACACCAGTTGTAAACTTACCTCAAGGACTCCCAAAGCGATACTTACCCAGCCTCATCGTCTCCTTCGTCTCCATTGTCTCCAGTCTCCTCGTGTGTCTACCTGCCAGTGTGTGTGAGTGTTTCCATCCACCTTCTCCAGCGTCTCCATCTTCATTCATCTGCAACATCTACAAGGACAGTATTATCTCTCATTCCACCTCTGAGATCTTCCACCACTTCATTCATCACCCGTTTTGCTCTGCTGTTTGCCCAATAAACATCTTAACTGCTTTTATTCCTGCCTCCGGTGTCTCTGTCATAACAGAAAGGCGAAAAACTTCTAGTTTTGTTTTCTTCCAACTACGTTCAGCTTTTCTCACAGCTCGTTTTAGAGCCCGAGTGTGCTCATCATACCACGGCGTTGGATTAATTTTACGTCCTTTAGACGTAAAGGAGCGACTGCATCTAATGTGCTGGAAAAGAGAGAGTCAATAGTTTCTGTTGCAGCATCGAGTTCTTCTAAGTTGTAAGGTATACTAAGGCGATGAAACTGCTCGGGGAGATTATTTATAAAGCAATCTTTAGTGGTAGACGTAATGGTTCTACAATATTTATGGCTGGGTGGTGGTTTTGCAGCCTTGGCTAATTGTATTATACACAAGACTAGATAATGATCTGATATATCATCGCTCTGCTGTAGAATTTCAACAGCATCAATATCAATTCCATGCGACAGCATTAGATCTAGGGTATGATTACGACAATGAGTGGGTCCTGACACGTGTTGTCTAACTCCAATAGAGTTTAAAATGTCTGCAAATGCCAATCCAAATGCGTCTTTATTATTATCTACATGGATATTAAAATCACCAACAACAAGGACTTTATCCGCAGCCAGTACTAACTCTGATAGAAAATCAGCAAATTCTTTGATAAAGTTAGTATGGTGCCCTGGTGGCTTGTATACAGTAGACATAAAGCACCATCACTTCAAAGGAATTATATTTGAAATTCTTTTGAATTGTTCTGAATATATTACTATAAATTAAAGCAACACCTCCCCCTTTGCCTTTCTGTCGAGGATTGTGTCGATAATCATAACCTTGAGGACTAGATTCATTTAAAGTAATGTAATCGTCTGGTTTTAGCCAGGTTTCTGTCAAACACAGCAAGTCTAGTTTATTGTCTGTGATAATTTCATTTACATTTCATTTAAGTGCTTTTGAAGAAATAGATCTAATATTCAGTAACCCAAGCTTTATCATTTGTTTTCTGATTTAAATTAGTACTCGACCTTGAACTTTTCGTACATTACTATTGACTTCTGATGTTACTTCACCCATACAGAAGTCCATATTAGACCTACTGAACATATTTCTGGCAAATTAGTCTCATTAGACTCATTGACTCCGGGTGTTACATCAGACAGACAGTAGGCCATATTTGACCTAAGGAACATATTTCTGGTCTAAGAGTGCTTGATCTTGAACTTTCAACAAACAATTTTTATTTTGATTGCTCAAAGTTTGGCCGAGATACAGCCTCTATACTATTTTAAGGTCGACCTTGTTAACTTCGTGACATAATAACTTTTGAACAAAGAAGAATAAAATAAATCTGTTCAGTCATTTCTGTGCGGCTCAGTCCAAAGATCATCTGATCAAAGTTTTGACAAAATTGGACAGAATTTGAAGGAGGAGTAGCAAAAAAACGGAATACTGTACTTTTCAAAATGGCCACTACTGTAATGGGCGGAGACTTAATGTAAGAAGTTGAGTAGCATCAGCATAACGAGATGAATCAGATGTACTAAATTACATTTTTCTAGAGCAAATGGTTCAAAAGTTATAACCTTTAGAATGTTGAATTTTTGAACTGGTGGTGGCGCTATAGAGTTGGCCCTAGAGACTCCAAAATTGGTCAGATTTCTAGACATGACCATCTCTACAAGTGTGCCAAATTTCATAATTTTCTCATGTTCCGTTGATAGGGCTGTCATAGACTCCCATTCGGGAGGAATAATAATAATAATAATAAATATAGCTGCAAGCAGCAATGTGGGGCTAAGCACCAAAGGCACCGCAGACAGAGCATCACAGCAAGCAGAGCAGCATTTCAAGCAGAGCAGCACTGTAAGCAGAACAGCACATCAAACAGAGCAACACAGCAAGCAGAGCAGAACATCAAACAGAACAGCACAGCATGCTGAGCAACACTGCAGGCAGAATAGCACAGCAAAAAGAGCAGCTTTTAAAGCAGAGCAACACGGCAAGCATTTCAAGCACTCAAATGTCTGAGCTGTAGTGCAGTGCGGAGCAGGAAGAGCAAAAACAGCAGAAATTGAATGTACATGCAAAACAGCTGGTTCAGAAGTAGAGGTGAGAATGAGCTCAAAATGACCAGAAGCTTCTTGGGATGATAGAGGAATTGAAATGACAACATTACAAACAATTTTATAAAGTCACCCCACGTGGGATTCAAACCCACAATCTCTGGATCATGTGTTTGTCCCTCAACTCTTTGCGCTACTGAGCAGACAGTGTCACACAGTGGTCCGAGTTCAGTAGTTCATGAGAATGAACTCACAATGAAGAGCAACACAGCATACATTTCATGCACTCAAATGTCTGAGATGTAGTGCAATGCAGAGCAAGAAGAGCAAAAAGAGCAGAAATTGAATGTACATGAAAAACAGCTGGTTCAGAAGTATAGGTAAGAATGAACTCAAAATGACCAGAAGCTGAGATGAAAATGAACATAGAATGAATAAAAATAGATTAATTTATAATTAAAAGAAGAAAGACTAGTACAATACTTGTTTGGATAATAAAGGAATTGAAATGACAACATTACAAACAATTTTATAAAGCTGACCCACACGGGACTCGAACCCAGTCTCTGGATCATGTGTCTGTCACTCAACCAAGATTTTTTATAAAAATGCACCATATGTTATATTTATAAATTTTAGTTTAGATCATTCACAGAAACATTCCATATCAGGAACAGAAGCAATTTGTACAAAATAAACATTTAGCATGCTAAGCTAATTAGCATAAGACAACAAACACAAGCGAGGTCATATTCAGAGACGAATATCTCGGGAATGGTAGTGAATATCAAAAATCTGTTCAGTCATTTCTATGCGGCTCGGTCCAAAGATCATCTGAGCTGATTTTGGACAAAATTGGACAAAATTTGTGGGAGGAGTAGCAAAAAAACTGTTCTTCATTTATTTCAATATGGCGGACAGGGACATTTAAGGAAAATGACAAATGACACATCGTTGGAATTGGCGTTAGCCAGGGAATAAAATGACATAAAGTATACACATTTTGGAAAATGTTTTCAAAAGTTATAAGCGTTTTTGCAAAAAAAATTATATCTGTGGAACAGTAGGTGGCGCTGTGTTGAATCTTCTCAGGTACCTTCAGGACCTTCTAAAGGTCATACGTACCAATTTTTGTGAAGATATTGCAATTTATGACAAAATTCAAAATGGCGGACATGCGTATCATCTAATGTTGACAAAATCTATATCCTCGGATTCGACATGGCCCCAGGAATCCATAGACACCAAGATCTTGATTTTCTGATAAACTGTTCAAAAGTTATTGGCCAAAATAGCCATTTTTCAGATCTCATGAACTGAAGGTGGCGCTGTTCCCAAATTTGGCATGGAACCTCAGATCATGGTATTGATCAAGTGTACCAATTTTTGTTTCGATTGCTCAAATTTTGGCCGAGATACAGCCTCTATAGCAATTTCAGGTTGACCTTGTGAACTTCATGACAACATAACTTTTGAACATATATGAATACAAAAAATCTGTTCAGTCATTTCTGTGCAGCTCAGATCAAAGATCATCTGATCAAAGTTTGGACAAAATTGGAAAAAATTTGGAGGAGGAGTAGCGAAAAAACAGATTACTGTACTTTTCAAAATGGCTGCTACTGTAATGGGCGGAGACTTAATGTAATATGTTGAATAGCATCAGCATGAAGAGCCAAATCAGATGTACTAAATTGCATTTTTCTAGAGCAAATGGTTCAAATGTTATAACCTTTAGAATGTTGAATTTTTGAACTGGTGGTGGCGCTATAGAGTTGGTCCTAGAGACTCCAAAATTGGTCAGATTTCTAGACATGACAATTACTACAAGTGTGCCAAATTTCATCATTTTCTCATGTTCCGTTGATAGGACTGCCATAGACTCCCATTGGGGAGGAATAATAATAATAATAATAATAATAAATATAGCTGCAAGCAGCAATTCGGGGCCAAGCCCCAGAAGGGGCAGTAGCGCAATACGGAGCAGGAAGAGCAAAAACAGCAGAAATTGAATGTACATGCAAAACAGCTGGTTCAGAAGGACAGGTGGAAATGAAATGAAAATCAATAGAAGTTCAGAGAATGAACACGGAATGAACTAAAAACACTTGTATTTTATTCAAGAGGAATAAAGATTAGTACAATGCTTATTTGGATAAAAAAGGTATCAAAATGACTCATTACACACAATTGTATAAAGGCACCCCACACGGGATTCAAACCCACAACCTCCGGGTACAATGTCCATTTCTCATCTCATTGCACCACTGTGCAGGTGAATGTTGGTACACCTGCCGAAGTTCATTAGTTCATGTGAAAATGAACTCAAAATGAAGAATTTTTATAAAACTGCACTGAATGTTATATTTAATAACTACTTTAGATCATTCTGCAGCTCATCATGCTGTAGCGCAATACAGAGCAGGAAGAGGAAAAACAGCAGAAAATGAACAAACATGAAACAGCTGGTTCAGAATTACGGGCGAGAATGAACTCAGAATGTACAGAAGCTTAGATGAAAATGAACACAGCATGAAACAAAAAGCATTTATTTCTATCTAAGAGGCAATAAAGGAATCAAAACACACAATTTCATAAAACCGCTCCACCTGGGATTCGAACCCACTATCTTGGGGTACAGAGCTTTTTAGGTAACTGGCTTTACACATTGAGCTACTTGAGGATGCACATTCAACAGGCTGTAGAAGAGAACTTAGAGAGCTGATTTTGGACAAAATTGACCAAGATTTGTGGGAGGAGTAGCAAAAAAACTGTTTTTGACTTACTTCAATATGGCGGACAGGGACATTTAAGGAAAATGACAAATGACACATCGTTGGAATTGGTGTTAGCCAGGGAATAAAATGACATAAAGCATACACATTTTGGAAAATGTTTTCAAAAGTTATAAGCGTTTTTGCAAAAAACATTATATCTGTGGAACAGTAGGTGGTGCTGTGTTGAATCTTCAGGACCTTCTAAAGGTCACACGTACCAATTTTTGTGAAGATATGTCAAATTGTTTAAAAGATATTGCAATTTATGACAAAATTCAAAATGGCGGACATGCGTATCATCTAATGTTGGGATCTATATCCTCGGATTCAGCATGGCCCCAGGAATCCATAGACACCAAGATCTTGATTTTCTGAGAAACTGTTCAAAAGTTATTGGCCAAAATAGCCAGTTTTCAGATCTCATGAACTGTAGGTGGCGCAGTTTCCAAATTTGGCATGGAACCTCAGATCATGGTATTGATCAAGTGTACCAATTTTAGTTTCGATTGCTCAAATTTCGGCCGAGATACAGCCTCTATAGCAATTTCAGGTCGACCTTGTGAACTTCATGACAACATAAATTTTGAACAAATATGAATACAAAAAATCTGTTCAGTCATTTCTGTGCAGCTCAGATCAAAGATCATCTGATCAAAGTTTGGACAAAATTGGACAAAATTTGGAGTAGTGAAAAAACGGATTACTGTACTAGAATGTAGAAAACGGCACAAGAAGCCAGCCATGTTGGCTTCTTGTGCCGATACATCAGAGCAACAGCAGCAGTGAGTAATTATTAGCATTTTTGTCAATGTTGTTATAACTTTTGACCACAAGGTGGCGCTGGTCTGGAACTTCTCAGGCTCCTTCAGGGCATTGTCCTGATGACCCATATCAAATTTATGAATTTTGGTCAAACCCATCAAAAGTTATAAGCAAAAAAATCAATTTTTCATATCTCCACTCCAGTAGGTGGCGCTGCGCCGAAACACTGTATGATGCCTCAGGTCATGATTGTGATTACACGTACCAAGTTTGGTCTGAATATGATAAAGCATTGCAGAGATACAGCTTCAAGAGTCGTTTTTGCATCATGCCTCAAATTCGTTGCTCTGGTATATGACTTATCGACTTGAAATCCATAACTTTTTGTCGACATGGTCTGAAGATGATACGGTTCGATTTTGGTGAAAATCGGAGCAACGGTCTAGGAGGAGTTAGAAAAAGTAGGTTTTAAAGAAAAACAATACAGCGGACAGGAAGTTCAGCTAACTATGGCAAGTTTGATATCAATGTTCTCAGCATGACCCAGGGAAGCTACTGAGACCAGTTTCATTACAATCGGTTAATATAAACAAAAGTTATTAGCATTTTTGTAAATTTTATCATAATTTTTGACCACAAGGTGGCGCTGGCCCGAAACTTCTTAGGCTCCTTCAGGGCATTGTGCTGATGACCCATACCAAGTTTTGTAAAGATACGCCAATGCATTCTTAAAATACAGCATTTTAGCACAAAATTCAAAATGGCCGACAGCCAAAATGTCTGATATGGGAAAATTGGATATCATTCAACTCGACATGATTCCCCGAATCCAACGAGTCCAAATTTGTGATTTTTGGACAAACCCAGCAGAAGTTATAAGCAAAAATATCAATTTTTCATATATCTGCACCACTAGGTGGCACTGCGCCGAAACGCTGCATGTTGCCTCAGGACATGATTGTGATGACATGTACCAAGATTGGTCTGAATACGATAAAGCGTTGCGGTTATACAGCCTTATGTCTATTTTCGCAAGCACAATGTACAATTCAATTGCGTGTTATTCGAAAACGGTTTGAGGAATCAACTTGAATTCCATAACTTTTTGTCGGAATGGCCTGAAGATGATCTGATTCAATTTTCATGAAAATCGGAGTAACCGCCTAGAAGGAGTTCGAAAAAGTACGTTTTTCAGAAAATTCAAAATGGCGGAAAATTTTTCATGACGGAAAATGACGTCATATGGTGCGTTCGATTCGTCTTGAGCCAAGGAATCAGAGGAAAAAAGAATTTTGTTTCTAACCCTTCTGGTTCAAAAGTTATTAACATAAACATAAGTGCAACTTTGGACAGCTGGTGGCGCTAGAGAGATTGAGCTAGAGACTCCAAATTTTCTGTGGACAAAGGTCAGACTGTCCTCTAACTGTGTGCCAAATTTCACAACTTTTCCGCAAGCGGTTCTATGGGCTGCCATAGACTTCAAGAGCGGAAGAAGAAGAAGAAGAAGAAATATAGCTGCAAGCAGCAATTACGGGGCCAAGCACAAAAATGGCACAAGAAGCAAGCCAACATGGCTGGGAGCATCAGACCAACAGCAGTAGTGAGCAATTAGAAAAAAAGTTATTAGCATTTTTGTCAATTTTGTTATATCTTTTGACCACAAGGTGGCGCTGGTCCGAAACTTCTCAGGCTCCTTCAGTGCATTGTCCTGATGACCCATACCAAATTTATGAATTTTGGTCAAACCCATCAGAAGTTATAAGCAAAAATGGCATTTTTAATATCTCCACTCCAGTAGGTGGCGCTGCGCCGAAACAAAGTATGCTGCCTCAGGTCATGCTTGTGAAGACACATACCAAGTTTGGTCTGAATATGTCAAAGCACTGAAGAGATACAGCTTCAAGAGTCGTTTTTGCATCATGCCTCAAATTCTTTGCTCTGGTATACGAAAACGATTTGACATATCGACTTGAAATCCATAACTTTTTGTCGGCATAGTCTGACGATGACACGGTTCAATTTTGGTGAAAATCGGAGCAACGGTCTAGGAGGAGTTCGAAAAAGTAGGTTTTGAAAGAAAAACAATATGGCGGACAGGAAGTTTAGCTGACTATGGCAAATTTGATATCTTTGTTCTCAGCATGACCCAAGGAATCTACTGAGACCAGTTTCATTACAATTGGTGAATACAGTCAAAAGTTATTAGCATTTTTGTAAATTTTGTTATAACTTTTGACCACAAGGCGGCGCTGTGCCGAAACTTCTCAGGCTCCTTCAGGGCATTGTGCTGATGACCCATACCAAGTTTTGTAAAGATACGTTAATGCGTTCGTAAAATACAGCATTTTAGCACAAAATTCAAAATGGCCGACGGCCAAAATGGCCGAATTGGGAAAATTGGATATCATTCGACTCGGCATGATTCCCCGAATCCAACGAGACCAAATTTATGATTTTTGGACAAACCCATCAGAAGTTATAAGCAAAAATACCCATTTTTTATATCTCCGCACCAGTAGGTGGCGCTGCGCCGAAACACTGCATGTTACCTCAGGTCATGCTTGTGATGACATGTACCAAGTTTGGTCTGAATACGATAAAGCGTTGCGGAGATACAGCCTTACTTCTGTTTTCGCAAGCACTACGTACAATTCGTTCGTGAGTTTTTCGAAAACGGTTTGAGGAATCAACTTGAATTCCATAACTTTTTGTCAACATGGTGTGAAGATGATCTGATTCAATTTTCATGAAAATCGGAGTAACGGCCTAGGAGGAGTTTGAAAAAGTAAGTTTTTCAGAAAATTCAAAATGGCGGGAAAAATTTCATGACGGAAAATGACGTCATAGGGTGCGATCGATTCGTCTTGACCCAAGGAATCAGAGGAAAAAAAGAATTTTGTTTCTAGCCCTTATGGTTCAAAAGTTATTAACATAAACATAAGTGCAACTTTGGACAGCTGGTGGCGCTAGAGGGATTGAGATAGAGACTCCAAATTTGCTGTGGACAAAGGTCAGACTGTCCTCTAACTGTGTGCCAAATTTCACAACTTTCCCGCAAGCGGTTCTATGGGTTGCCATAGACTTCAAGAGCGGAAGAAGAAGAAGAAGAAGAAGAAGAAGAAGAAGAAGAAAATAAAAAATAAAAAAAAGAACGCCAACAATAACAATAGGTGCCTCCGCACCTTCGGTGCTTGGCCCCCAATAATAAGCGTACGGAACGCCAACAATAACCTTCGGTGCTTGGCCCCTAAATATAGCTGCAAGCAGCAATTATGGGGCCAAGCACAAAAACGGCACAAGAAACCAGCCAACACGGCTGGGAGCATCAGACCAACTGCAACAGTGAACAATTAAAGACGTATTAAGATCATTTTAGGCATAAGAGCTGAAAAATTATCAAAAATGAGGATTTACTGGTTCATAACTTTCGACCAATAGGTGGCGCTGTGTCCAAATTGTTGTGGTATGGTCAGAGTGAGGTGACAATGACACTTCCAAAGTTTGGTGTCAATATGTCAAAGCACTGAAGAGATACAGCTTCAAGAGTCATTTTTGAATCATGCCTCAAATTCTTTGCTCTGGTATACAAAAACAGTTTGACATATGGACTTGAAATCCATAACTTTTTGTCGGCATGGTCTGAAGATGACACGGTTCAATTTTGGTGAAAATCGGAGCAACAGTCTAGGAGGAGTTCGAAAAAGTAGGTTTTTAAAGAAAAACAATATGGCGGACAGGACGTTTAGCTGACTATGGCAAATTTGATATCTATGTTCTCAGCATAACCCAAGGAATCTACAGAGACCAGTTTCATTACAATTGGTTAATATAGACAAAAGTTATTAGCATTTTTGTAAATTTTGTTATAACTTTTGACCACGAGGTGGCGCTGGTCCGAAACTTCTCAGGCTCCTTCAGGGCATTGTCCTGATGACCCATACCAAATTTATGAATTTTGGTCAAACTCATCAGAATTTATAAGCAAAAATAGCCATTTTTCATATCTCCACTCCAGTAGGTGGCGCTGCGCCAAAACACTGTATGAATCCTCAGGTCATGATAGTGATTACACGTACCAAGTTTGGTCTGAATATGATAAAGCACTGAAGAGATGCAGCTTCAAGTGTCGTTTTTGCATCATGCCTCAAATTCTTTGCTCTGTTATACGAAAACGGTTTGACATATCGATTTGAAATCCATAACTTTTTGTCTGCATGGTCTGAAAATGATACGGTTCGATTTTGGTGAAAATCGGAGCAACGGTCCAGGAGGAGTTCGAAAAAGTATGTTTTTAAAGAAAAACAATATGGTGGACAGGAAGTTCAGCCAACTATAGCAAATTTGATATCCGTGTTCTCGGCATGACCCAAGGAATCTACTGAGACCAGTTTCATTACAATCGGTAAATATATTCAAACGTTATTAACATTTTTGTAAATTTCATAATAACCTTTGACCGCAAGGTGGCACTGGTCCGAAACTTCTCAGGCTCCTTCAGGGCATTGTTCTGATGACCCATACCGAGTTTCGTAACGATACTTGAATGCGTTCATAAAATACAGCACTTTAGCACAAAATTCAAAATGGACGACGGCCAAAATGGTTGAAATGGGAACACTGGATATCATTCGACTCAGCATGACTCCCTGAATCCAACGAGACCAAAGTTATGATTTTTGGACAAACCCATCTGAAGTTATAAGCAAAAATAGCCATTTTTCTTATCTCCGCACCAGTAGGCGGCACTGCGATGAAACGCTGCATGATGCCTCATGTCATGATTTTGATGAGATGTACCAAGTTTGGTCTAAATACGATAAAGCATTGCGGAGATACAGGTTCAAGAGTTTGTTTTGCATCATGCCTTAAATTCGTTGATCCGGTATACGAAAACGGTTTGACGTATCGACTTGAAATCCATAACTTTTTGTCGGCATGGTCTGAAGATGACACGGTTCAATTTTGGTGAAAATCGGAGCAACGGTCTAGGAGGAGTTCGAAAAAGTAGGTTTTTAAAGAATAACAATATGGCGGACAGGAAGTTTAGCTGACTATGGCAAATTTGATATCTATGTTCTCAGCATGACCCAAGGAATCTACTGAGACCAGTTTCATTACAATTGGTGAAAACAGTCAAAAGTTATTAGCATTTTTGTAAATTTTGTTATAACTTTTGACGACAAGGTGGCACTGTGCCGAAACTTCTCAGGCTCCTTCATGGCATTGTGCTGATGACCCATACCGAGTTTCGTAACGATACGCTAATGCGTTCGTAAAATACAGCATTTTAGCACAAAATTCAAAATGGCCGACGGCCAAAATGGCCGATATGGGAAAATTGGATATCAATCGACTCGACATGATGCCCTGAATCTAACAAGACCAAATGTATGATTTTTGGACAAAACCATCAGAAGTTATAAGCAAAAATGACCATTTTTCATATCTCTGCACCAGTAGGTGGCGCTGCGCCGAAACACTGCATGATGCCTCTGGTCATGCTTGTGATGACATGTACCAAGTTTGGTCTGAATACGATAAAGCGTTGCGGAGATACAGCCTTATGTCCATTTTCGCAAGCACTATGCACAATTCGTTCGCTTATTTTACGAAAACGGTTTGAGGAATTGACTTGAATTCCATAACTTTTTCTTGGCATGCTCTGAAGATGATCTGGTTAAATTTTCATGAAAATCGGAGTAACGGCCTAGGAGGAGTTTGAAAAAGTAGGTTTTTCAGAAAATTCAAAATGGCGGAAAAATTTTCATGACGGAAAATGACGTCATAGGGTGCAATCGATTCGACTTGACCCACGGAATCAGGGGAAAAGAATTTTGTTTCTAGCACTTACAGTTCAAAAGTTATTAACATAAACATAAGTGCAAATTTGGACAGCTGGTGGCGCTAAAGGGATTGAGTTAGAGACTCCAAATTTGCTATGGACAAAGGTCAGACTGTCCTCTAACTGTGTGCCAAATTTCATAACTTTCCCGCAAGCGGTTCTATGGGCTGCCATAGACTTCAAGAGCGGAAGAAGATGAAGAAGAAGAATAAAATATAGCTGCAAGCAGCAATTACGGGGCCAAGCACAAAAACGACACAAGAAGCCAGCCAACATGGCTGGCAGCATCAGACCAACAGCAGCAGTTAGCAATTAGAAAAAAAAGTTATTAGCATTTTTGTCAATTTTGTTATAACTTTTGACCACAAGGTGGTGCTGGTCCGAACCTTCTCAGGCTCTTTTAGGGCATTGTCCTGATGACCCATACCAAATTTATGAATTTTGGTCAAACCCATCAGAAGTTATAAGCAAAAATAGCCATTTTTCTTATCTCCGCACCAGTAGGTGGCGCTGCGCCGAAACACTGCATGATGCCTCAGGTCATACTTGTGATGACAGGTACCAAGGTTGGTCTAAATATGATAAAGCATTGCAGAGATACAGCTTCAAGAGTAGTTTTTGCATCATGCCTCAAATTCTTTGCTATGGTATACGAAAACGGTTTGACATATCGACTTGAAATCCATAACTTTTTGTCGGCATGGTCTGACGATGACACGGTTCAATTTTGGTGAAAATCGAAGCAACGGTCTAGGAGGAGTTCGAAAAAGTAGGTTTTTAAAGAAAAACAATATGGCGGACAGGAAGTTTAGCTGACTATAGCAAATGTGATACCTATGTTCTCAGCATGACCCAAGGAATCTACTGAGACCAGTTTCATTACAATTGGTGAATACAGTCAAAAGTAATTAGCATTTTTGTAAATTTTGTTATAACTTTTGACCACAAGGTGGCGCTGTGCCGAAACTTCTCAGGCTCCTTCAGGGCATTGTGCTGATGACCCATACCAAGTTTTGTAAAGATACGTTAATGCGTTCGTAAAATACAGCATTTTAGCACAAAATTCAAAATGGCCGACGGCCAAAATGGCCGAATTGGGAAAATTGGATATCATTCGACTCGGCATGATTCCCCGAATCCAACGAGATCAAATTTATGATTTTTGGACAAACCCATCAGAAGTTATAAGCAAAAATACCCATTTTTCATATCTCCGCACCAGTAGGTCGCGCTGCACCGAAACACTGCATGGTACCTCAGGTCATAATTGTGATGACATGTACCAAGTTTGGTCTGAATACGATAAAGCGTTGCGGAGATACAGCCTTACTTCTGTTTTCGCAAGCACTACGTACAATTCGTTCGTTAGTTTTTCAAAAACGGTTTGAGGAATCAACTTGAATTCCATAAATTTTTGTCAGCATGGTCTGAAGATGATCTGATTCAATTTTCATGAAAATCTGAGTAACGGCCTAGGAGGAGTTCGAAAAAGTAAGTTTTTCAGAAAATTCAAAATGGCGGAAATATTTTCATGATGGAAAATGACGTCATAGGGTGCGATCGATTCGTCTTGACCCAAGGAATCAGAGGAAAAAGAATTTTGTTTCTAGCCCTTATGGTTCAAAAGTTATTAACATAAACATAAGTGCAACTTTGGACAGCTGGTGGCGCTAGAGGGATTGAGATAGAGACTCCAAATTTGATGTGGACAAAGGTCAGACTGTCCTCTAACTGTGTGCCAAATTTCACAACTTTCCCGCAAGCGGTTCTATGGGTTGCCATAGACTTCAAGAGCGGAAGAAGAAGAAGAAGAAGAAGAAGAAGAAGAAGAAATATAGCTGCAAGCAGCAATTACGGGGCCAAGCACAAAAATGGCACAAGAAGCCAGCCAACATGGCTGGGAGCATCAGACCAACAGCAGCAGTGAGCAATTAGAAAAAAAAGTTATTAGCATTTTTGTCAATTTTGTTATAACTTTTGACCACAAGGTGGCGCTGGTCTGGAACTTCTCAGGCTCCTTCAGGGCATTGTCCTGATGACCCATACCAAATTTATGAATTTTGGTCAAACCCATCAGAAGTTATAAGCAAAAATAGCCATTTTTCATATCTCCACTCCAGCAGGTGGCGCTGCGCCGAAACACTGTATGAATCCTCAGGTCATGATAGTGATTACACGTACCAAGTTTGGTCTGAATATGATAAAGCACTGAAGAGATGCAGCTTCAAGTGTCGTTTTTGCATCATGCCTCAAATTCTTTGCTCTGTTATACGAAAACGGTTTGACATATCGATTTGAAATCCATAACTTTTTGTCTGCATGGTCTGAAAATGATACGGTTCGATTTTGGTGAAAATCGGAGCAACGGTCCAGGAGGAGTTCGAAAAAGTATGTTTTTAAAGAAAAACAATATGGTGGACAGGAAGTTCAGCCAACTATAGCAAATTTGATATCCGTGTTCTCGGCATGACCCAAGGAATCTACTGAGACCAGTTTCATTACAATCGGTAAATATATTCAAACGTTATTAACATTTTTGTAAATTTCATAATAACCTTTGACCGCAAGGTGGCACTGGTCCGAAACTTCTCAGGCTCCTTCAGGGCATTGTTATGATGACCCATACCGAGTTTCGTAACGATACTTGAATGCGTTCATAAAATACAGCACTTTAGCACAAAATTCAAAATGGACGATGGCCAAAATGATTGAAATGGGAACACTGGATATCATTCGACTCAGCATGACTCCCTGAATCCAACGAGACCAAAGTTATGATTTTTGGACAAACCCATCTGAAGTTATAAGCAAAAATAG
Organism: Chanodichthys erythropterus; assembly: GCF_024489055.1. Lineage (NCBI taxonomy): Eukaryota > Metazoa > Chordata > Actinopteri > Cypriniformes > Xenocyprididae > Chanodichthys > Chanodichthys erythropterus. The sequence continues at coordinate 41,045,095 of NC_090241.1, read as the reverse complement.
CCATTTTTCTTATCTCCGCACCAGTAGGCGGCACTGCGATGAAACGCTGCATGATGCCTCATGTCATGATTTTGATGAGATGTACCAAGTTTGGTCTAAATACGATAAAGCATTGCGGAGATACAGGTTCAAGAGTTTGTTTTGCATCATGCCTTAAATTCGTTGATCCGGTATACGAAAACGGTTTGACGTATCAAGCAGCAATTATGGGGCCAAGCACAAAAACGGCACAAGAAACCAGCCAACACGGCTGGGAGCATCAGACCAACTGCAACAGTGAACAATTAAAGACGTATTAAGATCATTTTAGGCATAAGAGCTGAAAAATTATCAAAAATGAGGATTTACTGGTTCATAACTTTCGACCAATAGGTGACACTGTGTCCAAATTGTTGTGGTATGGTCAGAGTGAGTTGACAATGACACTTCCAAAGTTTGGTGTCAATATGTCAAAGCACTGAAGAGATACAGCTTCAAGAGTCATTTTTGAATCATTCCTCAAATTCTTTGCTCTGGTATACAAAAACGGTTTGACATATGGACTTGAAATCCATAACTTTTTGTCGGCATGGTCTGAAGATGACACGGTTCAATTTTGGTGAAAATCGGAGCAACGGTCTAGGAGGAGTTCGAAAAAGTAGGTTTTTAAAGAAAAACAATATGGCAGACAGGAAGTTTATCTGACTATGGCAAATTTGATATCTATGTTCTCAGCATGACCCAAGGAATCTACTGCGACCAGTTTCATTACAATTGGTTAATACAGTCAAAAGTTATTAGCATTTTTGTAAATGTTGTTATAACTTTTGACCACAAGGTGGCACTGGTCCGAAACTTCTCAGGCTCCTTCATGGCATTGTGCTGATGACCCATACCGAGTTTCGTAACGATACGCTAATGCGTTCGTAAAATACAGCATTTTAGCACAAAATTCAAAATGGCCGACGGCCAAAATGGCCAATATGGGAAAATTGGATATCAATCGACTCGACATGATGCCCTGAATCTAACAAGACCAAATTTATGAATTTTGGACAAACTCATCAGAAGTTATAAGCAAAAATGACTATTTTTCATATCTCTGCACCAGTAGGTGGCGCTGCGCCGAAACACTGCATGATGCCTCTGGTCATGCTTGTGATGACATGTACCAAGTTTGGTCTGAATACGATAAAGCGTTGCGGAGATACAGCCTTATGTCCATTTTCGCAAGCACTATGCACAATTCGTTCGCTTATTTTACGAAAACGGTTTGAGGAATTGACTTGAATTCCATAACTTTTTCTTGGCATGCTCTGAAGATGATCTGGTTAAATTTTCATGAAAATCGGAGTAACGGCCTAGGAGGAGTTCGAAAAAGTAGGTTTTTCAGAAAATTCAAAATGGCGGAAAAATTTTCATGACGGAAAATGACGTCATAGGGTGCAATCGATTCGACATGACCCACGGAATCAGGGGGGGAAAGAATTTTGTTTCTAGCCCTTATGGTTCAAAAGTTATTAACATAAACATAAGTGCAACTTTGGACAGCTGGTGGCGCTAGAGGGATTGAGATAGAGACTCCAAATTTGCTGTGGACAAAGGTCAGACTGTCCTCTAACTGTGTGCCAAATTTCACAACTTTCCCGCAAGCGGTTCTATGGGTTGCCATAGACTTCAAGAGCGGAAGAAGAAGAAGAAGAAGAAGAAGAAATATAGCTGCAAGCAGCAATTACGGGGCCAAGCACAAAAACAGCACAAGAAGCCAGCCAACATGGCTGGGAGCATCAGACCAACAGCAGCAGTGAGCAATTAGAAAAAAAGTTATTAGCATTTTTGTCAATTTTGTTATAACTTTTGACCACAAGGTGGCGCTGGTCCGAAACTTCTCAGGCTCCTTCAGGGCATTGTCCTGATGACCCATACCAAATTTATGAATTTTGGTCAAACCCATCAGAAGTTATAAGCAAAAATAGCCATTTTTAATATCTCCACTCCAGTAGGTGGCGCTGCGCCGAAACACTGTATGATTCCTCAGGTCATACTTGTGATGACAGGTACCAAGTTTGGTCTGAATATGTCAAAGCACTGAAGAGATACAGCTTCAAGAGTCGTGTTTTGATCATGCCTCAAATTCTTTGCTCTGGTATACGAAAACGGTTTGACATATCGACTTGAAATCCATAACTTTTTGTCGGCATGGTCTGACGATGACACGGTTCAATTTTGGTGAAAATCGGAGCAACGGTCTAGGAGGAGTTCGAAAAAGTAGGTTTTTAAAGAAAAACAATATGGCGGACAGGAAGTTTAGCTGACTATGGCAAATTTGATATCTTTGTTCTCAGCATGACCCAAGGAATCTACTGAGACCAGTTTCATTACAATTGGTGAATACAGTCAAAAGTTATTAGCATTTTTGTAAATTTTGTTATAACTTTTGACCACAAGGTGGCGCTGTGCCGAAACTTCTCAGGCTCCTTCATTGTGCTGATGACCTATACCGAGTTTCGTAATGATACTTGAATGCGTTCATAAAATACAGCACTTTAGCACAAAATTCAAAATGGACGACGGCCAAAATGGTTGAAATGGGAAAATTGGATATCATTCGACTCGGCATGATTCCCCGAATCCAACGAGACCAAAGTTATGATTTTTGGACAAACCCATATGAAGTTATAAGCAAAAAAATCCATTTTTCATATCTCCACTCCAGTAGGTGGCGCTGCGCCGAAACACTGTATGATGCCTCAGGTCATGATTGTGATTACACGTACCAAGTTTGGTCTGAATATGATAAAGCATTGCAGAGATACAGCTTCAAGAGTAGTTTTTGCATCATGCCTCAAATTCGTTGCTCTGGTAGTTTTGTAAAGATACGTTAATGCGTTCGTAAAATACAGCATTTTAGCACAAAATTCAAAATGGCCGACGGCCAAAATGGCCGAATTGGGAAAATTGGATATCATTCGACTCGGCATGATTCCCCGAATCCAACGAGACCAAATTTATGATTTTTGGACAAACCCATCAGAAGTTATAAGCAAAAATACCCATTTTTCATATCTCCGCACCAGTAGGTGGCGCTGCGCCGAAACACTGCATGGTACCTCAGGTCATGCTTGTGATGACATGTACCAAGTTTGGTCTGAATACGATAAAGCGTTGCGGAGATACAGCCTTACTTCTGTTTTCGCAAGCACTACGTACAATTCGTTCGTGAGTTTTTCGAAAACGGTTTGAGGAATCAACTTGAATTCCATAACTTTTTGTCAGCATGGTCTGAAGATGATCTGATTCAATTTTCATGAAAATCGGAGTAACGGCCTAGGAGGAGTTCGAAAAAGTAAGTTTTTCAGAAAATTCAAAATGGCGGAAACATTTTCATGACGGAAAATGACGTCATAGGGTGCGATCGATTTGTCTTGACCCAAGGAATCAGAGGAAAAAAGAATTTTGTTTCTAGCCCTTATGGTTCAAAAGTTATTAACATAAACATAAGTGCAACTTTGGACAGCTGGTGGCGCTAGAGGGATTGAATTAGAGACTCCAAATTTGCTATGAACAAAGGTCAGACTGTCCTCTAACTGTGTGCCAAATTTCACAACTTTCCCGCAAGCGGTTCTATGGGCTGCCATAGACTTCAAGAGCGGAAGAAGAAGAAGAAGAAGAAGAAGAAGAAGAAGAATTAAAAAAAAAAAAAAAAAAGAACGCCAACAATAACAATAGGTGCCTCCGCACCTTCGGTGCTTGGCCCCCAATAATAAGCGTACGGAACGCCAACAATAACCTTCGGTGCTTGGCCCCTAAATATAGCTGCAAGCAGCAATTACGGGGCCAAGCACAAAAATGGCACAAGAAGCCAGCCAACATGGCTGGGAGCATCAGACCAACAGCAACAGTGAGCAATTAGAAAAACGTTATTAGCATTTTTGTCAATTTTGTTATATCTTTTGACCACAAGTTGGCGCTGGTCCGAAACTTCTCAGGCTCCTTCAGTGCATTGTCCTGATGACCCATACCAAATTTATGAATTTTGGTCAAACCCATCAGAAGTTATAAGCAAAAATGAGGATTTACTGGTTCATAACTTTCGACCAATAGGTGGCGCTGCGCCGAAACAGAGTATGCTGCCTCAGGTCATGCTTGTGAAGACACATACCAAGTTTGGTCTGAATATGTCAAAGCACTGAAGAGATACAGCTTCAAGAGTCGTTTTTGCATCATGCCTCAAATTATTTTCTATGGTATACGAAAACGGTTTGACATATCGACTTGAAATCCATAACTTTTTGTCGGCATGGTCTGAAGATGACACGGTTCAATTTTGGTGAAAATCGAAGCAACGGTCTAGGAGGAGTTCGAAAAAGTAGGTTTTTAAAGAAAAACAATATGGCGGACAGGAAGTTTAGCTGACTATAGCAAATGTGATACCTATGTTCTCAGCATGACCCAAGGAATCTACTGAGACCAGTTTCATTACAATTGGTGAATACAGTCAAAAGTTATTAGCATTTTTGTAAATTTTGTTATAACTTTTGACCACAAGGTGGCACTGGTCCGAAACTTCTCAGGCTCCTTCAGGGCATTGTGCTGATGACCCATACCAAGTTTTGTAAAGATATGTTAATGCGTTCGTAAAATACAGCATTTTAGCACAAAATTCAAAATGGCCGACGGCCAAAATGACCGATATGGGAAAATTGGATATCATTCGACTCAGCATGATTCCCCGAATCCAACGAGACCAAATTTATGATTTTTGGACAAACCCATCAGAAGTTATAAGCAAAAATACCCATTTTTCATATCTCCGCACCAGTAGGTGGCGCTGCGCCGAAACACTGCATGGTACCTCAGGTCATGCTTGTGATGACATGTACCAAGTTTGGTCTGAATACGATAAAGCGTTGCGGAGATACAGCCTTACTTCTGTTTTCGCAAGCACTACGTACAATTCGTTCGTGAGTTTTGTCGAAAACGGTTCGTAAAATCAGCATTGAATTCCATAAATTTTTGTCAGCATGGTCTGAAGATGGCCAAAATCAATTTTCATGAAAATCGGAAAATCCTTCAGGGCATTGTCCTGATGACCCATACCAAATTTATGAATTTTGGTCAAACCCATCAGAAGTTATAAGCAAAAATAGCCATTTTTCATATCTCCACTCCAGTAGGTGGCGCTGCGCCGAAACACTGTATGAATCCTCAGGTCATGATAGTGATTACACGTACCAAGTTTGGTCTGAATATGATAAAGCACTGAAGAGATGCAGCTTCAAGTGTCGTTTTTGCATCATGCCTCAAATTCTTTGCTCTGTTATACGATAACGGTTTGACATATCGATTTGAAATCCATAACTTTTTGTCTGCATGGTCTGAAAATGATACGGTTCAATTTGGTGAAAATCGGAGCAACGGTCTAGGAGGAGTTTGAAAAAGTATGTTTTTAAAGAAAAACAATATGGTGGACAGGAAGTTCAGCCAACTATAGCAAATTTGATATCCGTGTTCTCGGCATGACCCAAGGAATCTACTGAGACCAGTTTCATTACAATCGGTAAATATATTCAAACGTTATTAACATTTTTGTAAATTTCATAATAACCTTTGACCGCAAGGTGGCGCTGGTCCGAAACTTCTCAGGCTCCTTCAGGGCATTGTTCTGATGACCCATACCGAGTTTCGTAACAATACTTGAATGCGTTCATAAAATACAGCACTTTAGCACAAAATTCAAAATGGACGACGGCCAAAATGGTTGAAATGGGAACACTGGATATCATTCGACTCAGCATGACTCCCTGAATCCAACGAGACCAAAGTTATGATTTTTGGACAAACCCATCTGAAGTTATAAGCAAAAATAGCCATTTTTCTTATCTCCGCACCAGTAGGCGGCACTGCGATGAAACGCTGCATGATGCCTCATGTCATGATTTTGATGAGATGTACCAAGTTTGGTCTAAATACGATAAAGCATTGCGGAGATACAGGTTCAAGAGTTTGTTTTGCATCATGCCTTAAATTCGTTGATCCGGTATACGAAAACGGTTTGACGTATCAAGCAGCAATTATGGGGCCAAGCACAAAAACGGCACAAGAAACCAGCCAACACGGCTGGGAGCATCAGACCAACTGCAACAGTGAACAATTAAAGACGTATTAAGATCATTTTAGGCATAAGAGCTGAAAAATTATCAAAAATGAGGATTTACTGGTTCATAACTTTCGACCAATAGGTGACACTGTGTCCAAATTGTTGTGGTATGGTCAGAGTGAGTTGACAATGACACTTCCAAAGTTTGGTGTCAATATGTCAAAGCACTGAAGAGATACAGCTTCAAGAGTCATTTTTGAATCATGCCTCAAATTCTTTGCTCTGGTATACAAAAACGGTTTGACATATGGACTTGAAATCCATAACTTTTTGTCGGCATGGTCTGAAGATGACACGGTTCAATTTTGGTGAAAATCGGAGCAACGGTCTAGGAGGAGTTCGAAAAAGTAGGTTTTTAAAGAAAAACAATATGGCGGACAGGACGTTTAGCTGACTATGGCAAAGTTGATATTTATGTTCTCAGCATAACCCAAGGAATCTACAGAGACCAGTTTCATTACAATTGGTTAATATAGACAAAAGTTATTAGCATTTTTGTAAATTTTGTTATAACTTTTGACCACGAGGTGGCACTGGTCCGAAACTTCTCAGGCTCCTTCAGGGCATTGTCCTGATGACCCATACCAAATTTATGAATTTTGGTCAAACTCATCAGAAGTTATGAGCAAAATAACAATTTTTCATATCTCCACTCCTGGTGCCCATTTTTCATATTTTTCATATGTCCACTCCTGGTGCCCATTTTTCATTTGGGCACCAGTAGATAAAAATTTTGTTTCTAGCCCTTATGGTTCAAAAGTTATTAACATAAACATAAGTGCAACTTTGGACAGCTGGTGGCGCTAGAGGGATTGAGATAGAGACTCCAAATTTGCTGTGGACAAAGGTCAGACTGTCCTCTAACTGTGTGCCAAATTTCACAACTTTCCCGCAAGCGGTTCTATGGGTTGCCATAGACTTCAAGAGCGGAAGAAGAAGAAGAAGAAGAAGAAGAAGAAGAAGAAGAAGAAATATAGCTGCAAGCAGCAATTACGGGGCCAAGCACAAAAATGGCACAAGAAACAAGCCAACATGGCTGGGAGCATCAGACCAACAGCAGTAGTGAGCAATTAGAAAAAAAGTTATTAGCATTTTTGTCAATTTTGTTATATCTTTTGACCACAAGGTGGCGCTGGTCCGAAACGTCTCAGGCTCCTTCAGTGCATTGTCCTGATGACCCATACCAAATTTATGAATTTTGGTCAAACCCATCAGAAGTTATAAGCAAAAATGGCATTTTTAATATCTCCACTCCAGTAGGTGGCGCTGCGCCGAAACAGAGTATGCTTCCTCAAGTCATGCTTGTGAAGACACATACCAAGTTTGGTCTGAATATGTCAAAGCACTGAAGAGATACAGCTTCAAGAGTCGTTTTTGCATCATGCCTCAAATTCTTTGCTCTGGTATACGAAAACGGTTTGACATATCGACTTGAAATCCATAACTTTTTGTCGGCATGGTCTGACGATGACACGGTTCAATTTTGGTGAAAATCGGAGCAACGGTCTAGGAGGAGTTCGAAAAAGTAGGTTTTTAAAGAAAAACAATATGGTGGACAGGAAGTTTAGCTGACTATGGCAAATTTGATATCTTTGTTCTCAGCATGACCCAAGGAATCTACTGAGACCAGTTTCATTACAATTGGTGAATACAGTCAAAAGTTATTAGCATTTTTGTAAATTTTGTTATAACTTTTGACCACAATGCGGCGCTGTGCCGAAACTTCTCAGGCTCCTTCAGGGCATTGTGCTGATGACCCATACCAAGTTTTGTAAAGATACGTTAATGCGTTCGTAAAATACAGCATTTTAGCACAAAATTCAAAATGGCCGACGGCCAAAATGGCCGAATTGGGAAAATTGGATATCATTCGACTCTGCATGATTCCCCGAATCCAACGAGACCAAATTTATGATGTTTGGACAAACCCATCAGAAGTTATAAGCAAAAATACCCATTTTTCATATCTCCGCACCAGTAGGTGGCGCTGCGCCGAAACACTGCATGGTACCTCAGGTCATGCTTGTGATGACATGTACCAAGTTTGGTCTGAAAACGATAAAGCGTTGCGGAGATACAGCCTTACTTCTGTTTTCGCAAGCACTACGTACAATTCGTTCGTGAGTTTTTCGAAAACGGTTTGAGGAATCAACTTGAATTCCATAACTTTTTGTCAGCATGGTCTGAAGATGATCTGATTCAATTTTCATGAAAATCGGAGTAACGGCCTAGTAGAAGTTTGAAAAAGTAAGTTTTTCAGAAAATTCAAAATGGCGGAAACATTTTCATGACGGAAAATGACGTCATAGGGTGCGATCGATTCGTCTTGACCCAAGGAATCAGAGGAAAAAAAGAATTTTGTTTCTAGCCCTTATGGTTCAAAAGTTATTAACATAAACATAAGTGCAACTTTGGACAGCTGGTGGCGCTAGAGGGATTGAGATAGAGACTCCAAATTTGCTGTGGACAAAGGTCAGACTGTCCTCTAACTGTGTGCCAAATTTCACAACTTTCCCGCAAGCCGTTCTATGGGCTGCCATAGACTTCAAGAGCGGAAGAAGAAGAAGAAGAAGAATAAAATATAGCTGCAAGCAGCAATTACGGGGCCAAGCACAAAAATGGCACAAGAAGCAAGCCAACATGGCTGGGAGCATCAGACCAACAGCAGTAGTGAGCAATTAGAAAAAAAGTTATTAGCATTTTTGTCAATTTTGTTATATCTTTTGACCACAAGTTGGCGCTGGTCCGAAACTTCTCAGGCTCCTTCAGTGCATTGTCCTGATGACCCATACCAAATTTATGAATTTTGGTCAAACCCATCAGAAGTTATAAGCAAAAATGGCATTTTTAATATCTCCACTCCAGTAGGTGGCGCTGCGCCGAAACAGAGTATGCTGCCTCAGGTCATGCTTGTGAAGACACATACCAAGTTTGGTCTGAATATGTCAAAGCACTGAAGAGATACAGCTTCAAGAGTCGTTTTTGCATCATGCCTCAAATTCTTTGCTATGGTATACGAAAACGGTTTGACATATCGACTTGAAATCCATAACTTTTTGTCGGCATGGTCTGACGATGACACGGTTCAATTTTGGTGAAAATCGGAGCAACGGTCTAGGAGGAGTTCGAAAAAGTAGGTTTTTAAAGAAAAACAATATGGCGGACAGGAAGTTTAGCTGACTATAGCAAATGTGATACCTATGTTCTCAGCATGACCCAAGGAATCTACTGAGACCAGTTTCATTACAATTGGTGAATACAGTCAAAAGTAATTAGCATTTTTGTAAATTTTGTTATAACTTTTGACCACAAGGTGGCGCTGTGCCGAAACTTCTCAGGCTCCTTCAGGGCATTGTGCTGATGACCCATACCAAGTTTTGTAAAGATATGTTAATGCGTTCATAAAATACAGCATTTTAGCACAAAATTCAAAATGGCCGACGGCCAAAATGGCCGATATGGGAAAATTGGATATCATTCGACTCAGCATGATTCCCCGAATCCAACGAGACCAAATTTATGATTTTTGGACAAACCCATCAGAAGTTATAAGCAAAAATACCCATTTTTCATATCTCCGCACCAGTAGGTGGCGCTGCGCCGAAACACTGCATGGTACCTCAGGTCATGCTTGTGATGACATGTACCAAGTTTGGTCTGAATACGATAAAGCGTTGCGGAGATACAGCCTTACTTCTGTTTTCGCAAGCACTACGTACAATTCGTTCGTGAGTTTTTCGAAAACGGTTTGAGGAATCAACTTGAATTCCATAAATTTTTGTCAGCATGGTCTGAAGATGATCTGATTCAATTTTCATGAAAATCGGAAAATCCTTCAGGGCATTGTCCTGATGACCCATACCAAATTTATGAATTTTGGTCAAACCCATCAGAAGTTATAAGCAAAAATAGCCATTTTTCATATCTCCACTCCAGTAGGTGGCGCTGCGCCGAAACACTGTATGAATCCTCAGGTCATGATAGTGATTACACGTACCAAGTTTGGTCTGAATATGATAAAGCACTGAAGAGATGCAGCTTCAAGTGTCGTTTTTGCATCATGCCTCAAATTCTTTGCTCTGTTATACGATAACGGTTTGACATATCGATTTGAAATCCATAACTTTTTGTCTGCATGGTCTGAAAATGATACGGTTCGATTTTGGTGAAAATCGGAGCAACGGTCCAGGAGGAGTTCGAAAAAGTATGTTTTTAAAGAAAAACAATATGGTGGACAGGAAGTTCAGCCAACTATAGCAAATTTGATATCCGTGTTCTCGGCATGACCCAAGGAATCTACTGAGACCAGTTTCATTACAATCGGTAAATATATTCAAACGTTATTAACATTTTTGTAAATTTCATAATAACCTTTGACCGCAAGGTGGCACTGGTCCGAAACTTCTCAGGCTCCTTCAGGGCATTGTTCTGATGACCCATACCGAGTTTCGTAACAATACTTGAATGCGTTCATAAAATACAGCACTTTAGCACAAAATTCAAAATGGACGACGGCCAAAATGGTTGAAATGGGAACACTGGATATCATTCGACTCAGCATGACTCCCTGAATCCAACGAGACCAAAGTTATGATTTTTGGACAAACCCATCTGAAGTTATAAGCAAAAATAGCCATTTTTCTTATCTCCGCACCAGTAGGCGGCACTGCGATGAAACGCTGCATGATGCCTCATGTCATGATTTTGATGAGATGTACCAAGTTTGGTCTAAATACGATAAAGCATTGCGGAGATACAGGTTCAAGAGTTTGTTTTGCATCATGCCTTAAATTCGTTGATCCGGTATACGAAAACGGTTTGACGTATCAAGCAGCAATTATGGGGCCAAGCACAAAAACGGCACAAGAAACCAGCCAACACGGCTGGGAGCATCAGACCAACTGCAACAGTGAACAATTAAAGACGTATTAAGATCATTTTAGGCATAAGAGCTGAAAAATTATCAAAAATGAGGATTTACTGGTTCATAACTTTCGACCAATAGGTGACACTGTGTCCAAATTGTTGTGGTATGGTCAGAGTGAGTTGACAATGACACTTCCAAAGTTTGGTGTCAATATGTCAAAGCACTGAAGAGATACAGCTTCAAGAGTCATTTTTGAATCATGCCTCAAATTCTTTGCTCTGGTATACAAAAACGGTTTGACATATGGACTTGAAATCCATAACTTTTTGTCGGCATGGTCTGAAGATGACACGGTTCAATTTTGGTGAAAATCGGAGCAACGGTCTAGGAGGAGTTCGAAAAAGTAGGTTTTTAAAGAAAAACAATATGGCGGACAGGACGTTTAGCTGACTATGGCAAAGTTGATATTTATGTTCTCAGCATAACCCAAGGAATCTACAGAGACCAGTTTCATTACAATTGGTTAATATAGACAAAAGTTATTAGCATTTTTGTAAATTTTGTTATAACTTTTGACCACGAGGTGGCACTGGTCCGAAACTTCTCAGGCTCCTTCAGGGCATTGTCCTGATGACCCATACCAAATTTATGAATTTTGGTCAAACTCATCAGAAGTTATGAGCAAAATAACAATTTTTCATATCTCCACTCCTGGTGCCCATTTTTCATATTTTTCATATGTCCACTCCTGGTGCCCATTTTTCATTTGGGCACCAGTAGATAAAAATTTTGTTTCTAGCCCTTATGGTTCAAAAGTTATTAACATAAACATAAGTGCAACTTTGGACAGCTGGTGGCGCTAGAGGGATTGAGATAGAGACTCCAAATTTGCTGTGGACAAAGGTCAGACTGTCCTCTAACTGTGTGCCAAATTTCACAACTTTCCCGCAAGCGGTTCTATGGGTTGCCATAGACTTCAAGAGCGGAAGAAGAAGAAGAAGAAGAAGAAGAAGAAGAAGAAGAAGAAATATAGCTGCAAGCAGCAATTACGGGGCCAAGCACAAAAATGGCACAAGAAACAAGCCAACATGGCTGGGAGCATCAGACCAACAGCAGTAGTGAGCAATTAGAAAAAAGTTATTAGCATTTTTGTCAATTTTGTTATATCTTTTGACCACAAGGTGGCGCTGGTCCGAAACGTCTCAGGCTCCTTCAGTGCATTGTCCTGATGACCCATACCAAATTTATGAATTTTGGTCAAACCCATCAGAAGTTATAAGCAAAAATGGCATTTTTAATATCTCCACTCCAGTAGGTGGCGCTGCGCCGAAACAGAGTATGCTTCCTCAAGTCATGCTTGTGAAGACACATACCAAGTTTGGTCTGAATATGTCAAAGCACTGAAGAGATACAGCTTCAAGAGTCGTTTTTGCATCATGCCTCAAATTCTTTGCTCTGGTATACGAAAACGGTTTGACATATCGACTTGAAATCCATAACTTTTTGTCGGCATGGTCTGACGATGACACGGTTCAATTTTGGTGAAAATCGGAGCAACGGTCTAGGAGGAGTTCGAAAAAGTAGGTTTTTAAAGAAAAACAATATGGCGGACAGGAAGTTTAGCTGACTATGGCAAATTTGATATCTTTGTTCTCAGCATGACCCAAGGAATCTACTGAGACCAGTTTCATTACAATTGGTGAATACAGTCAAAAGTTATTAGCATTTTTGTAAATTTTGTTATAACTTTTGACCACAAGGCGGCGCTGTGCCGAAACTTCTCAGGCTCCTTCAGGGCATTGTGCTGATGACCCATACCAAGTTTTGTAAAGATACGTTAATGCGTTCGTAAAATACAGCATTTTAGCACAAAATTCAAAATGGCCGACGGCCAAAATGGCCGAATTGGGAAAATTGGATATCATTCGACTCTGCATGATTCCCCGAATCCAACGAGACCAAATTTATGATGTTTGGACAAACCCATCAGAAGTTATAAGCAAAAATACCAATTTTTCATATCTCCGCACCAGTAGGTGGCGCTGCGCCAAAACACTGCATGGTACCTCAGGTCATGCTTGTGATGACATGTACCAAGTTTGGTCTGAAAACGATAAAGCGTTGCGGAGATACAGCCTTACTTCTGTTTTCGCAAGCACTACGTACAATTCGTTCGTGAGTTTTTCGAAAACGGTTTGAGGAATCAACTTGAATTCCATAACTTTTTGTCAGCATGGTCTGAAGATGATCTGATTCAATTTTCATGAAAATCGGAGTAACGGCCTAGTAGAAGTTTGAAAAAGTAAGTTTTTCAGAAAATTCAAAATGGCGGAAACATTTTCATGACGGAAAATGACGTCATAGGGTGCGATCGATTCGTCTTGACCCAAGGAATCAGAGGAAAAAAGAATTTTGTTTCTAGCCCTTATGGTTCAAAAGTTATTAACATAAACATAAGTGCAACTTTGGACAGCTGGTGGCGCTAGAGGGATTGAGATAGAGACTCCAAATTTGCTGTGGACAAAGGTCAGACTGTCCTCTAACTGTGTGCCAAATTTCACAACTTTCCCGCAAGCCGTTCTATGGGCTGCCATAGACTTCAAGAGCGGAAGAAGAAGAAGAAGAAGAATAAAATATAGCTGCAAGCAGCAATTACGGGGCCAAGCACAAAAATGGCACAAGAAGCAAGCCAACATGGCTGGGAGCATCAGACCAACAGCAGTAGTGAGCAATTAGAAAAAAAGTTATTAGCATTTTTGTCAATTTTGTTATATCTTTTGACCACAAGTTGGCACTGGTCCGAAACTTCTCAGGCTCCTTCAGTGCATTGTCCTGATGACCCATACCAAATTTATGAATTTTGGTCAAACCCATCAGAAGTTATAAGCAAAAATGGCATTTTTAATATCTCCACTCCAGTAGGTGGCGCTGCGCCGAAACAGAGTATGCTGCCTCAGGTCATGCTTGTGAAGACACATACCAAGTTTGGTCTGAATATGTCAAAGCACTGAAGAGATACAGCTTCAAGAGTCGTTTTTGCATCATGCCTCAAATTCTTTGCTATGGTATACGAAAATGGTTTGACATATCGACTTGAAATCCGTAACTTTTTGTCGGCATGGTCTGACGATGACACGGTTCAATTTTGGTGAAAATCGGAGCAACGGTCTAGGAGGAGTTCGAAAAAGTAGGTTTTTAAAGAAAAACAATATGGCGGACAGGAAGTTTAGCTGACTATAGCAAATGTGATACCTATGTTCTCAGCATGACCCAAGGAATCTACTGAGACCAGTTTCATTACAATTGGTGAATACAGTCAAAAGTAATTAGCATTTTTGTAAATTTTGTTATAACTTTTGACCACAAGGTGGCGCTGTGCCGAAACTTCTCAGGCTCCTTCAGGGCATTGTGCTGATGACCCATACCAAGTTTTGTAAAGATATGTTAATGCGTTCGTAAAATACAGCATTTTAGCACAAAATTCAAAATGGCCGACGGCCAAAATGGCCGATATGGGAAAATTGGATATCATTCGACTCAGCATGATTCCCCGAATCCAACGAGACCAAATTTATGATTTTTGGACAAACCCATCAGAAGTTATAAGCAAAAATACCCATTTTTCATATCTCCGCACCAGTAGGTGGCGCTGCGCCGAAACACTGCATGGTACCTCAGGTCATGCTTGTGATGACATGTACCAAGTTTGGTCTGAATACGATAAAGCGTTGCGGAGATACAGCCTTACTTCTGTTTTCGCAAGCACTACGTACAATTCGTTCGTGAGTTTTTCGAAAACGGTTTGAGGAATCAACTTGAATTCCATAAATTTTTGTCAACATGGTGTGAAGATGATCTGATTCAATTTTCATGAAAATCGGAGTAACGGCCTAGGAGGAGTTTGAAAAAGTAAGTTTTTCAGAAAATTCAAAATGGCGGGAAAAATTTCATGACGGAAAATGACGTCATAGGGTGCGATCGATTCGTCTTGACCCAAGGAATCAGAGGAAAAAAAGAATTTTGTTTCTAGCCCTTATGGTTCAAAAGTTATTAACATAAACATAAGTGCAACTTTGGACAGCTGGTGGCGCTAGAGGGATTGAGATAGAGACTCCAAATTTGCTGTGGACAAAGGTCAGACTGTCCTCTAACTGTGTGCCAAATTTCACAACTTTCCCGCAAGCGGTTCTATGGGTTGCCATAGACTTCAAGAGCGGAAGAAGAAGAAGAAGAAGAAGAAGAAAAAAAAATAAAAAAAAAGAACGCCAACAATAACAATAGGTGCCTCCGCACCTTCGGTGCTTGGCCCCTAATAAATATAGCTGCAAGCAGCAATTATGGGGCCAAGCACAAAAACGGCACAAGAAACCAGCCAACACGGCTGGGAGCATCAGACCAACTGCAACAGTGAACAATTAAAGACGTATTAAGATCATTTTAGGCATAAGAGCTGAAAAATTATCAAAAATGAGGATTTACTGGTTCATAACTTTCGACCAATAGGTGGCGCTGTGTCCAAATTGTTGTGGTATGGTCAGAGTGAGGTGACAATGACACTTCCAAAGTTTGGTGTCAATATGTCAAAGCACTGAAGAGATACAGCTTCAAGAGTCATTTTTGAATCATGCCTCAAATTCTTTGCTCTGGTATACAAAAACAGTTTGACATATGGACTTTAAATCCATAACTTTTTGTCGGCATGGTCTGAAGATGACACGGTTCAATTTTGGTGAAAATCGGAGCAACAGTCTAGGAGGAGTTCGAAAAAGTAGGTTTTTAAAGAAAAACAATATGGCGGACAGGACGTTTAGCTGACTATGGCAAATTTGATATCTATGTTCTCAGCATAACCCAAGGAATCTACAGAGACCAGTTTCATTACAATTGGTTAATATAGACAAAAGTTATTAGCATTTTTGTAAATTTTGTTATAACTTTTGACCACGAGGTGGCGCTGGTCCGAAACTTCTCAGGCTCCTTCAGGGCATTGTCCTGATGACCCATACCAAATTTATGAATTTTGGTCAAACTCATCAGAATTTATAAGCAAAAATAGCCATTTTTCATATCTCCACTCCAGTAGGTGGCGCTGCGCCAAAACACTGTATGAATCCTCAGGTCATGATAGTGATTACACGTACCAAGTTTGGTCTGAATATGATAAAGCACTGAAGAGATGCAGCTTCAAGTGTCGTTTTTGCATCATGCCTCAAATTCTTTGCTCTGTTATACGAAAACGGTTTGACATATCGATTTGAAATCCATAACTTTTTGTCTGCATGGTCTGAAAATGATACGGTTCGATTTTGGTGAAAATCGGAGCAACGGTCCAGGAGGAGTTCGAAAAAGTATGTTTTTAAAGAAAAACAATATGGTGGACAGGAAGTTCAGCCAACTATAGCAAATTTGATATCCGTGTTCTCGGCATGACCCAAGGAATCTACTGAGACCAGTTTCATTACAATCGGTAAATATATTCAAACGTTATTAACATTTTTGTAAATTTCATAATAACCTTTGACCGCAAGGTGGCACTGGTCCGAAACTTCTCAGGCTCCTTCAGGGCATTGTTCTGATGACCCATACCGAGTTTCGTAACGATACTTGAATGCGTTCATAAAATACAGCACTTTAGCACAAAATTCAAAATGGACGACGGCCAAAATGGTTGAAATGGGAACACTGGATATCATTCGACTCAGCATGACTCCCTGAATCCAACGAGACCAAAGTTATGATTTTTGGACAAACCCATCTGAAGTTATAAGCAAAAATAGCCATTTTTCTTATCTCCGCACCAGTAGGCGGCACTGCGATGAAACGCTGCATGATGCCTCATGTCATGATTTTGATGAGATGTACCAAGTTTGGTCTAAATACGATAAAGCATTGCGGAGATACAGGTTCAAGAGTTTGTTTTGCATCATGCCTTAAATTCGTTGATCCGGTATACGAAAACGGTTTGACGTATCGACTTGAAATCCATAACTTTTTGTCGGCATGGTCTGAAGATGACACGGTTCAATTTTGGTGAAAATCGGAGCAACGGTCTAGGAGGAGTTCGAAAAAGTAGGTTTTTAAAGAATAACAATATGGCGGACAGGAAGTTTAGCTGACTATGGCAAATTTGATATCTATGTTCTCAGCATGACCCAAGTTTCATTACAATTGGTGAAAACAGTCAAAAGTTATTAGCATTTTTGTAAATTTTGTTATAACTTTTGACGACAAGGTGGCACTGTGCCGAAACTTCTCAGGCTCCTTCATGGCATTGTGCTGATGACCCATACCGAGTTTCGTAACGATACGCTAATGCGTTCGTAAAATACAGCATTTTAGCACAAAATTCAAAATGGCCGACGGCCAAAATGGCCGATATGGGAAAATTGGGTATCAATCGACTCGACATGATGCCCTGAATCTAACAAGACCAAATTTTTGGACAAAACCATCAGAAGTTATAAGCAAAAATGACCATTTTTCATATCTCTGCACCAGTAGGTGGCGCTGCGCCGAAACACTGCATGATGCCTCTGGTCATGCTTGTGATGACATGTACCAAGTTTGGTCTGAATACGATAAAGCGTTGCGGAGATACAGCCTTATGTCCATTTTCGCAAGCACTATGCACAATTCGTTCGCTTATTTTACGAAAACGGTTTGAGGAATTGACTTGAATTCCATAACTTTTTCTTGGCATGCTCTGAAGATGATCTGGTTAAATTTTCATGAAAATCGGAGTAACGGCCTAGGAGGAGTTTGAAAAAGTAGGTTTTTCAGAAAATTCAAAATGGCGGAAAAATTTTCATGACGGAAAATGACGTCATAGGGTGCAATCGATTCGACTTGACCCACGGAATCAGGGGGGGAAAGAATTTTGTTTCTAGCACTTACAGTTCAAAAGTTATTAACATAAACATAAGTGCAAATTTGGACAGCTGGTGGCGCTAAAGGGATTGAGTTAGAGACTCCAAATTTGCTATGGACAAAGGTCAGACTGTCCTCTAACTGTGTGCCAAATTTCATAACTTTCCCGCAAGCGGTTCTATGGGCTGCCATAGACTTCAAGAGCGGAAGAAGATGAAGAATAAATATAGCTGCAAGCAGCAATTACGGGGCCAAGCACAAAAACGACACAAGAAGCCAGCCAACATGGCTGGCAGCATCAGACCAACAGCAGCAGTTAGCAATTAGAAAAAAAAGTTATTAGCATTTTTGTCAATTTTGTTATAACTTTTGACCACAAGGTGGTGCTGGTCCGAACCTTCTCAGGCTCTTTTAGGGCATTGTCCTGATGACCCATACCAAATTTATGAATTTTGGTCAAACCCATCAGAAGTTATAAGCAAAAATAGCCATTTTTCTTATCTCCGCACCAGTAGGTGGCGCTGCGCCGAAACACTGCATGATGCCTCAGGTCATACTTGTGATGACAGGTACCAAGGTTGGTCTAAATATGATAAAGCATTGCAGAGATACAGCTTCAAGAGTAGTTTTTGCATCATGCCTCAAATTCGTTGCTCTGGTAGTTTTGTAAAGATACGTTAATGCGTTCGTAAAATACAGCATTTTAGCACAAAATTCAAAATGGCCGACGGCCAAAATGGCCGAATTGGGAAAATTGGATATCATTCGACTCGGCATGATTCCCCGAATCCAACGAGACCAAATTTATGATTTTTGGACAAACCCATCAGAAGTTATAAGCAAAAATACCCATTTTTCATATCTCCGCACCAGTAGGTCGCGCTGCACCGAAACACTGCATGGTACCTCAGGTCATAATTGTGATGACATGTACCAAGTTTGGTCTGAATACGATAAAGCGTTGCGGAGATACAGCCTTACTTCTGTTTTCGCAAGCACTACGTACAATTCGTTCGTTAGTTTTTCAAAAACGGTTTGAGGAATCAACTTGAATTCCATAAATTTTTGTCAGCATGGTCTGAAGATGATCTGATTCAATTTTCATGAAAATCTGAGTAACGGCCTAGGAGGAGTTCGAAAAAGTAAGTTTTTCAGAAAATTCAAAATGGCGGAAATATTTTCATGATGGAAAATGACGTCATAGGGTGCAATCGATTCGTCTTGACCCAAGGAATCAGAGGAAAAAAGAATTTTGTTTCTAGCCCTTATGGTTCAAAAGTTATTAACATAAACATAAGTGCAACTTTGGACAGCTGGTGGCGCTAGAGGGATTGAGATAGAGACTCCAAATTTGATGTGGACAAAGGTCAGACTGTCCTCTAACTGTGTGCCAAATTTCACAACTTTCCCGCAAGCGGTTCTATGGGTTGCCATAGACTTCAAGAGCGGAAGAAGAAGAAGAAGAAGAAGAAGAAGAAGAAGAAATATAGCTGCAAGCAGCAATTACGGGGCCAAGCACAAAAATGGCACAAGAAGCCAGCCAACATGGCTGGGAGCATCAGACCAACAGCAGCAGTGAGCAATTAGAAAAAAAAGTTATTAGCATTTTTGTCAATTTTGTTATAACTTTTGACCACAAGGTGGCGCTGGTCTGGAACTTCTCAGGCTCCTTCAGGGCATTGTCCTGATAACCCATACCAAATTTATGAATTTTGGTCAAACCCATCAGAAGTTATAAGCAAAAATAGCCATTTTTCATATCTCCACTCCAGCAGGTGGCGCTGCGCCGAAACACTGTATGAATCCTCAGGTCATGATAGTGATTACACGTACCAAGTTTGGTCTGAATATGATAAAGCACTGAAGAGATGCAGCTTCAAGTGTCGTTTTTGCATCATGCCTCAAATTCTTTGCTCTGTTATACGAAAACGGTTTGACATATCGATTTGAAATCCATAACTTTTTGTCTGCATGGTCTGAAAATGATACGGTTCGATTTTGGTGAAAATCGGAGCAACGGTCCAGGAGGAGTTCGAAAAAGTATGTTTTTAAAGAAAAACAATATGGTGGACAGGAAGTTCAGCCAACTATAGCAAATTTGATATCCGTGTTCTCGGCATGACCCAAGGAATCTACTGAGACCAGTTTCATTACAATCGGTAAATATATTCAAACGTTATTAACATTTTTGTAAATTTCATAATAACCTTTGACCGCAAGGTGGCACTGGTCCGAAACTTCTCAGGCTCCTTCAGGGCATTGTTATGATGACCCATACCGAGTTTCGTAACGATACTTGAATGCGTTCATAAAATACAGCACTTTAGCACAAAATTCAAAATGGACGACGGCCAAAATGGTTGAAATGGGAACACTGGATATCATTCGACTCAGCATGACTCCCTGAATCCAACGAGACCAAAGTTATGATTTTTGGACAAACCCATCTGAAGTTATAAGCAAAAATAGCCATTTTTCTTATCTCCGCACCAGTAGGCGGCACTGCGATGAAACGCTGCATGATGCCTCATGTCATGATTTTGATGAGATGTACCAAGTTTGGTCTAAATACGATAAAGCATTGCGGAGATACAGGTTCAAGAGTTTGTTTTGCATCATGCCTTAAATTCGTTGATCCGGTATACGAAAACGGTTTGACGTATCGACTTGAAATCCATAACTTTTTGTCGGCAGGGTCTGAAGATGACACGGTTCAATTTTGGTGAAAATCGGAGCAACGGTCTAGGAGGAGTTCGAAAAAGTAGGTTTTTAAAGAAAAACAATATGGCGGACAGGAAGTTTAGCTGACTATGGCAAATTTGATATCTATGTTCTCAGCATGACCCAAGGAATCTACTGAGACCAGTTTCATTACAATTGGTGAATACAGTCAAAAGTTATTAGCATTTTTGTAAATTTTGTTATAACTTTTGACGACAAGGTGGCACTGTGCCGAAACTTCTCAGGCTCCTTCATGGCATTGTGCTGATGACCCATACCGAGTTTCGTAACGATACGCTAATGCGTTCGTAAAATACAGCATTTTAGCACAAAATTCAAAATGGCCGACGGCCAAAATGGCCAATATGGGAAAATTGGATATCAATCGACTCGACATGATGCCCTGAATCTAACAAGACCAAATTTATGATTTTTGGACAAAACCATCAGAAGTTATAAGCAAAAATGACTATTTTTCATATCTCTGCACCAGTAGGTGGCGCTGCGCCGAAACACTGCATGATGCCTCTGGTCATGCTTGTGATGACATGTACCAAGTTTGGTCTGAATACGATAAAGCGTTGCGGAGATACAGCCTTATGTCCATTTTCGCAAGCACTATGCACAATTCGTTCGCTTATTTTACGAAAACGGTTTGAGGAATTGACTTGAATTCCATAACTTTTTCTTGGCATGCTCTGAAGATGATCTGGTTAAATTTTCATGAAAATCGGAGTAACGGCCTAGGAGGAGTTCGAAAAAGTAGGTTTTTCAGAAAATTCAAAATGGCGGAAAAATTTTCATGACGGAAAATGACGTCATAGGGTGCAATCGATTCGACATGACCCACGGAATCAGGGGGGGAAAGAATTTTGTTTCTAGCACTTACAGTTCAAAAGTTATTAACATAAACATAAGTGCAAATTTGGACAGCTGGTGGCGCTAAAGGGATTGAGTTAGAGACTCCAAATTTGCTATGGACAAAGGTCAGACTGTCCTCTAACTGTGTGCCAAATTTCATAACTTTCCCGCAAGCGGTTCTATGGGCTGCCATAGACTTCAAGAGCGGAAGAAGATGAAGAATAAATATAGCTGCAAGCAGCAATTACGGGGCCAAGCACAAAAACGACACAAGAAGCCAGCCAACATGGCTGGCAGCATCAGACCAACAGCAGCAGTTAGCAATTAGAAAAAAAAGTTATTAGCATTTTTGTCAATTTTGTTATAACTTTTGACCACAAGGTGGTGCTGGTCCGAACCTTCTCAGGCTCTTTTAGGGCATTGTCCTGATGACCCATACCAAATTTATGAATTTTGGTCAAACCCATCAGAAGTTATAAGCAAAAATAGCCATTTTTCTTATCTCCGCACCAGTAGGTGGCGCTGCGCCGAAACACTGCATGATGCCTCAGGTCATACTTGTGATGACAGGTACCAAGGTTGGTCTAAATATGATAAAGCAGTGCAGAGATACAGCTACAAGAGTGTGTTTTACAACATGCCTCAAATTCATTGCTCCGGTATACGAAAACGGTTTAACGTATCGACTTGAAATCCATAACTTTTTGTTGGCATGGTCTGTAGATGATACAGTTCAATTTTGGTGAAAATCAGAGCAATGGTGTAGGAGGAGTTCGAAAAAGTAGGTTTTTAAAGTGAAACAATATGGCGGACAGGAAGTTCAGCCGACTATAGCAAATTTGATATATATGTTCTCAACATGACCCAAGGAATCAACTGAGACCAGTTTCGTTACAATTGGTGAATACAGTCAAAAGTTATTAGCATTTTTGTAAATTTCATAATCACTTTTGACCACAAGGTGGCACTGGTCCGAAACTTCTCAGGCTCCTTCGGGGCATTATTCTGATGACCTATACCGAGTTTCGTAATGATACTTGAATGTGTTCATAAAATACAGCACTTTAGCACAAAATTCAAAATGGACGACGGCCAAAATGGTTGAAATGGGAAAATTGGATATCATTCGACTCGGCATGATTCCCCGAATCCAACGAGACCAAAGTTATGATTTTTGGACAAACCCATATGAAGTTATAAGCAAAAAAATCCATTTTTCATATCTCCACTCCAGTAGGTGGCGCTGCGCCGAAACACTGTATGATGCCTCAGGTCATGATTGTGATTACACGTACCAAGTTTGGTCTGAATATGATAAAGCATTGCAGAGATACAGCTTCAAGAGTAGTTTTTGCATCATGCCTCAAATTCGTTGCTCTGGTAGTTTTGTAAAGATACGTTAATGCGTTCGTAAAATACAGCATTTTAGCACAAAATTCAAAATGGCCGACGGCCAAAATGGCCGAATTGGGAAAATTGGATAGCATTCGACTCGGCATGATTCCCCGAATCCAACGAGACCAAATTTATGATTTTTGGACAAACCCATCAGAAGTTATAAGCAAAAATACCCATTTTTCATATCTCCACACCAGTAGGTGGCGCTGCGCCGAAACACTGCATGGTACCTCAGGTCATGCTTGTGATGACATGTACCAAGTTTGGTCTGAATACGATAAAGCGTTGCGGAGATACAGCCTTACTTCTGTTTTCGCAAGCACTACGTACAATTCGTTCGTTAGTTTTTCAAAAACGGTTTGAGGAATCAACTTGAATTCCATAACTTTTTGTCAGCATGGTCTGAAGATGATCTGATTCAATTTTCATGAAAATCGGAGTAACGGCCTAGGAGGAGTTCGAAAAAGTACGTTTTTCAGAAAATTCAAAAAATGTTTCTAGCCCTTATGGTTCAAAAGTTATTAACATAAACATAAGTGCAACTTTGGACAGCTGGTGGCGCTAGAGGGATTGAGTTAGAGACTCCAAATTTGCTATGGACAAAGGTCAGACTGTCCTCTGACTGTGTGCCAAATTTCACAACTTTCCCACAAGCGGTTCTATGGGCTGCCATAGACTTCAAGAGCGGAAGAAGAAGAAGAAGAAGAAGAAGAAGAAGAAGAAGAAGAAGAACAAGAAGAATTAAAAAAAAAAAAAAAAAAAGAACGCCAACAATAACAATAGGTGCCTCCGCACCTTCGGTGCTTGGCCCCCAATAATAAGCGTACGGAACGCCAACAATAACCTTCGGTGCTTGGCCCCTAAATATAGCTGCAAGCAGCAATTATGGGGCCAAGCACAAAAACGGCACAAGAAACCAGCCAACACGGCTGGGAGCATCAGACCAACTGCAACAGTGAACAATTAAAGACGTATTAAGATCATTTTAGGCATAAGAGCTGAAAAATTATCAAAAATGAGGATTTACTGGTTCATAACTTTCGACCAATAGGTGACACTGTGTCCAAATTGTTGTGGTATGGTCAGAGTGAGTTGACAATGACACTTCCAAAGTTTGGTGTCAATATGTCAAAGCACTGAAGAGATACAGCTTCAAGAGTCATTTTTGAATCATGCCTCAAATTCTTTGCTCTGGTATACAAAAACGGTTTGACATATGGACTTGAAATCCATAACTTTTTGTCGGCATGGTCTGAAGATGACACGGTTCAATTTTGGTGAAAATTGGAGCAACGGTCTAGGAGGAGTTCGAAAAAGTAGGTTTTTAAAGAAAAACAATATGGCGGACAGGACGTTTAGCTGACTATGGCAAAGTTGATATTTATGTTCTCAGCATAACCCAAGGAATCTACAGAGACCAGTTTCATTACAATTGGTTAATATAGACAAAAGTTATTAGCATTTTTGTAAATTTTGTTATAACTTTTGACCACGAGGTGGCACTGGTCCGAAACTTCTCAGGCTCCTTCAGGGCATTGTCCTGATGACCCATACCAAATTTATGAATTTTGGTCAAACTCATCAGAAGTTATGAGCAAAATAACAATTTTTCATATCTCCACTCCTGGTGCCCATTTTTCATATTTTTCATATGTCCACTCCTGGTGCCCATTTTTCATTTGGGCACCAGTAGATAAAAATTTTGTTTCTAGCCCTTATGGTTCAAAAGTTATTAACATAAACATAAGTGCAACTTTGGACAGCTGGTGGCGCTAGAGGGATTGAGATAGAGACTCCAAATTTGCTGTGGACAAAGGTCAGACTGTCCTCTAACTGTGTGCCAAATTTCACAACTTTCCCGCAAGCGGTTCTATGGGTTGCCATAGACTTCAAGAGCGGAAGAAGAAGAAGAAGAAGAAGAAGAAGAAATATAGCTGCAAGCAGCAATTACGGGGCCAAGAACAAAAATGGCACAAGAAACAAGCCAACATGGCTGGGAGCATCAGACCAACAGCAGTAGTGAGCAATTAGAAAAAAAGTTATTAGCATTTTTGTCAATTTTGTTATATCTTTTGACCACAAGGTGGCGCTGGTCCGAAACGTCTCAGGCTCCTTCAGTGCATTGTCCTGATGACCCATACCAAATTTATGAATTTTGGTCAAACCCATCAGAAGTTATAAGCAAAAATGGCATTTTTAATATCTCCACTCCAGTAGGTGGCGCTGCGCCGAAACAGAGTATGCTTCCTCAAGTCATGCTTGTGAAGACACATACCAAGTTTGGTCTGAATATGTCAAAGCACTGAAGAGATACAGCTTCAAGAGTCGTTTTTGCATCATGCCTCAAATTCTTTGCTCTGGTATACGAAAACGGTTTGACATATCGACTTGAAATCCATAACTTTTTGTCGGCATGGTCTGACGATGACACGGTTCAATTTTGGTGAAAATCGGAGCAACGGTCTAGGAGGAGTTCGAAAAAGTAGGTTTTTAAAGAAAAACAATATGGCGGACAGGAAGTTTAGCTGACTATGGCAAATTTGATATCTTTGTTCTCAGCATGACCCAAGGAATCTACTGAGACCAGTTTCATTACAATTGGTGAATACAGTCAAAAGTTATTAGCATTTTTGTAAATTTTGTTATAACTTTTGACCACAAGGCGGCGCTGTGCCGAAACTTCTCAGGCTCCTTCAGGGCATTGTGCTGATGACCCATACCAAGTTTTGTAAAGATACGTTAATGCGTTCGTAAAATACAGCATTTTAGCACAAAATTCAAAATGGCCGACGGCCAAAATGGCCGAATTGGGAAAATTGGATATCATTCGACTCTGCATGATTCCCCGAATCCAACGAGACCAAATTTATGATGTTTGGACAAACCCATCAGAAGTTATAAGCAAAAATACCCATTTCTCATATCTCCGCACCAGTAGATGGCGCTGCGCCGAAACACTGCATGGTACCTCAGGTCATGCTTGTGATGACATGTACCAAGTTTGGTCTGAAAACGATAAAGCGTTGCGGAGATACAGCCTTACTTCTGTTTTCGCAAGCACTACGTACAATTCGTTCGTGAGTTTTTCGAAAACGGTTTGAGGAATCAACTTGAATTCCATAACTTTTTGTCAGCATGGTCTGAAGATGATCTGATTCAATTTTCATGAAAATCGGAGTAACGGCCTAGTAGAAGTTTGAAAAAGTAAGTTTTTCAGAAAATTCAAAATGGCGGAAACATTTTCATGACGGAAAATGACGTCATAGGGTGCGATCGATTCGTCTTGACCCAAGGAATCAGAGGAAAAAAAGAATTTTGTTTCTAGCCCTTATGGTTCAAAAGTTATTAACATAAACATAAGTGCAACTTTGGACAGCTGGTGGCGCTAGAGGGATTGAGATAGAGACTCCAAATTTGCTGTGGACAAAGGTCAGACTGTCCTCTAACTGTGTGCCAAATTTCACAACTTTCCCGCAAGCCGTTCTATGGGCTGCCATAGACTTCAAGAGCGGAAGAAGAAGAAGAAGAAGAATAAAATATAGCTGCAAGCAGCAATTACGGGGCCAAGCACAAAAATGGCACAAGAAGCAAGCCAACATGGCTGGGAGCATCAGACCAACAGCAGTAGTGAGCAATTAGAAAAAAAGTTATTAGCATTTTTGTCAATTTTGTTATATCTTTTGACCACAAGTTGGCTCTGGTCCGAAACTTCTCAGGCTCCTTCAGTGCATTGTCCTGATGACCCATACCAAATTTATGAATTTTGGTCAAACCCATCAGAAGTTATAAGCAAAAATGGCATTTTTAATATCTCCACTCCAGTAGGTGGCGCTGCGCCGAAACAGAGTATGCTGCCTCAGGTCATGCTTGTGAAGACACATACCAAGTTTGGTCTGAATATGTCAAAGCACTGAAGAGATACAGCTTCAAGAGTCGTTTTTGCATCATGCCTCAAATTCTTTGCTATGGTATACGAAAACGGTTTGACATATCGACTTGAAATCCATAACTTTTTGTCGGCATGGTCTGACGATGACACGGTTCAATTTTGGTGAAAATCGGAGCAACGGTCTAGGAAGAGTTCGAAAAAGTAGGTTTTTAAAGAAAAACAATATGGCGGACAGGAAGTTTAGCTGACTATAGCAAATGTGATACCTATGTTCTCAGCATGACCCAAGGAATCTACTGAGACCAGTTTCATTACAATTGGTGAATACAGTCAAAAGTAATTAGCATTTTTGTAAATTTTGTTATAACTTTTGACCACAAGGTGGCGCTGTGCCGAAACTTCTCAGGCTCCTTCAGGGCATTGTGCTGATGACCCATACCAAGTTTTGTAAAGATATGTTAATGCGTTCGTAAAATACAGCATTTTAGCACAAAATTCAAAATGGCCGACGGCCAAAATGGCCGATATGGGAAAATTGGATATCATTCGACTCAGCATGATTCCCCGAATCCAACGAGACCAAATTTTTGATTTTTGGACAAACCCATCAGAAGTTATAAGCAAAAATACCCATTTTTCATATCTCCGCACCAGTAGGTGGCGCTGCGCCGAAACACTGCATGGTACCTCAGGTCATGCTTGTGATGACATGTACCAAGTTTGGTCTGAATACGATAAAGCGTTGCGGAGATACAGCCTTACTTCTGTTTTCGCAAGCACTACGTACAATTCGTTCGTGAGTTTTTCGAAAACGGTTTGAGGAATCAACTTGAATTCCATACATTTTTGTCAGCATGGTCTGAAGATGATCTGATTCAATTTTCATGAAAATCGGAAAATCCTTCAGGGCATTGTCCTGATGACCCATACCAAATTTATGAATTTTGGTCAAACCCATCAGAAGTTATAAGCAAAAATAGCCATTTTTCATATCTCCACTCCAGTAGGTGGCGCTGCGCCGAAACACTGTATGAATCCTCAGGTCATGATAGTGATTACACGTACCAAGTTTGGTCTGAATATGATAAAGCACTGAAGAGATGCAGCTTCAAGTGTCGTTTTTGCATCATGCCTCAAATTCTTTGCTCTGTTATACGATAACGGTTTGACATATCGATTTGAAATCCATAACTTTTTGTCTGCATGGTCTGAAAATGATACGGTTCGATTTTGGTGAAAATCGGAGCAACGGTCCAGGAGGAGTTCGAAAAAGTATGTTTTTAAAGAAAAACAATATGGTGGACAGGAAGTTCAGCCAACTATAGCAAATTTGATATCCGTGTTCTCGGCATGACCCAAGGAATCTACTGAGACCAGTTTCATTACAATCGGTAAATATATTCAAACGTTATTAACATTTTTGTAAATTTCATAATAACCTTTGACCGCAAGGTGGCACTGGTCCGAAACTTCTCAGGCTCCTTCAGGGCATTGTTATGATGACCCATACCGAGTTTCGTAACGATACTTGAATGCGTTCATAAAATACAGCACTTTAGCACAAAATTCAAAATGGACGACGGCCAAAATGGTTGAAATGGGAACACTGGATATCATTCGACTCAGCATGACTCCCTGAATCCAACGAGACCAAAGTTATGATTTTTGGACAAACCCATCTGAAGTTATAAGCAAAAATAGCCATTTTTCTTATCTCCGCACCAGTAGGCGGCACTGCGATGAAACGCTGCATGATGCCTCATGTCATGATTTTGATGAGATGTACCAAGTTTGGTCTAAATACGATAAAGCATTGCGGAGATACAGGTTCAAGAGTTTGTTTTGCATCATGCCTTAAATTCGTTGATCCGGTATACGAAAACGGTTTGACGTATCAAGCAGCAATTATGGGGCCAAGCACAAAAACGGCACAAGAAACCAGCCAACACGGCTGGGAGCATCAGACCAACTGCAACAGTGAACAATTAAAGACGTATTAAGATCATTTTAGGCATAAGAGCTGAAAAATTATCAAAAATGAGGATTTACTGGTTCATAACTTTCGACCAATAGGTGACACTGTGTCCAAATTGTTGTGGTATGGTCAGAGTGAGGTGACAATGACACTTCCAAAGTTTGGTGTCAATATGTCAAAGCACTGAAGAGATACAGCTTCAAGAGTCATTTTTGAATCATGCCTCAAATTCTTTGCTCTGGTATACAAAAACGGTTTGACATATGGACTTGAAATCCATAACTTTTTGTCGGCATGGTCTGAAGATGACACGGTTCAATTTTGGTGAAAATCGGAGCAACGGTCTAGGATGAGTTCGAAAAAGTAGGTTTTTAAAGAAAAACAATATGGCGGACAGGACGTTTAGCTGACTATGGCAAAGTTGATATTTATGTTCTCAGCATAACCCAAGGAATCTACAGAGACCAGTTTCATTACAATTGGTTAATATAGACAAAAGTTATTAGCATTTTTGTAAATTTTGTTATAACTTTTGACCACGAGGTGGCACTGGTCCGAAACTTCTCAGGCTCCTTAAGGGCATTGTCCTGATGACCCATACCAAATTTATGAATTTTGGTCAAACTCATCAGAAGTTATGAGCAAAATAACAATTTTTCATATCTCCACTCCTGGTGCCCATTTTTCATATTTTTCATATCTCCACTCCTGGTGCCCATATTTCATTTGGGCACCAGTAGATAAAAATTTTGTTTCTAGCCCTTATGGTTCAAAAGTTATTAACATAAACATAAGTGCAACTTTGGACAGCTGGTGGCGCTAGAGGGATTGAGATAGAGACTCCAAATTTGCTGTGGACAAAGGTCAGACTGTCCTCTAACTGTGTGCCAAATTTCACAACTTTCCCGCAAGCGGTTCTATGGGTTGCCATAGACTTCAAGAGCGGAAGAAGAAGAAGAAGAAGAAGAAGAAGAAGAAATATAGCTGCAAGCAGCAATTACGGGGCCAAGCACAAAAATGGCACAAGAAGCAAGCCAACATGGCTGGGAGCATCAGACCAACAGCAGTAGTGAGCAATTAGAAAAAAAGTTATTAGCATTTTTGTCAATTTTGTTATATCTTTTGACCACAAGGTGGCGCTGGTCCGAAACTTCTCAGGCTCCTTCAGTGCATTGTCCTGATGACCCATACCAAATTTATGAATTTTGGTCAAACCCATCAGAAGTTATAAGCAAAAATGGCATTTTTAATATCTCCACTCCAGTAGGTGGCGCTGCGCCGAAACAGAGTATGCTGCCTCAGGTCATGCTTGTGAAGACACATACCAAGTTTGGTCTAAATATGTCAAAGCATTGTAGAGATACAGCTTCAAGGGTAATTTTTGCATCACATCTCAAATTCTTTGCTCTGGTATACGAAAACGGTTTGACTTATCGACTTGAAATCCATAACTTTTTGTCGGCATGGTCTGAAGATGACACGGTTCAATTTTGGTGAAAATTGGAGCAACGGTCTAGGAGGAGTTCGAAAAAGTAGGTTTTTGAAGAAAAACAATATGGCGGACAGGAAGTTTAGCTGACTATAGCAAATGTGATATCTATGTTCTCAGCATGACCCAAGGAATCTACTGAGACCAGTTTCATTACAATTGGTGAATACAGTCAAAAGTTATTAGCATTTTTGTAAATTTTGTTATAACTTTTGACCACAAGGTGGCGCTGTGCCGAAACTTCTCAGGCTCCTTCAGGGCATTGTGCTGATGACCCATACCAAGTTTTGTAAAGATACGTTAATGCGTTTGTAAAATACAGCATTTTAGCACAAAATTCAAAATGGCCGACGGCCAAAATGGCCGAATTGGGAAAATTGGATATCATTCGACTCGGCATGATTCCCCGAATCCAACGAGACCAAATTTATGATTTTTGGACAAACCCATCAGAAGTTATAAGCAAAAATACCCATTTTTCATATCTCCGCACCAGTAGGTGGCGCTGCGCCGAAACCCTGCATGGTACCTCAGGTCATGCTTGTGATGACATGTACCAAGTTTGGTCTGAATACGATAAAGCGTTGCGGAGATACAGCCTTACTTCTGTTTTCGCAAGCACTACGTACAATTCGTTCGTTAGTTTTTCAAAAACGGTTTGAGGAATCAACTTGAATTCCATAACTTTTTGTCAGCATGGTCTGAAGATGATCTGATTCAATTTTCATGAAAATCGGAGTAACGGCCTAGGAGGAGTTCGAAAAAGTAAGTTTTTCAGAAAATTCAAAAAATGTTTCTAGCCCTTATGGTTCAAAAGTTATTAACATAAACATAAGTGCAACTTTGGACAGCTGGTGGCGCTAGAGGGATTGAGTTAGAGACTCCAAAATTGCTATGGACAAAGGTCAGACTGTCCTCTGACTGTGTGCCAAATTTCACAACTTTCCCACAAGCGGTTCTATGGGCTGCCATAGACTTCAAGAGCGGAAGAAGAAGAAGAAGAAGAAGAAGAAGAAGAATTAAAAAAAAAAAAAAAAAAAAGAACGCCAACAATAACAATAGGTGCCTCCGCACCTTCGGTGCTTGGCCCCCAATAATAAGCGTACGGAACGCCAACAATAACCTTCGGTGCTTGGCCCCTAAATATAGCTGCAAGCAGCAATTATGGGGCCAAGCATAAAAACGGCACAAGAAACCAGCCAACACGGCTGGGAGCATCAGACCAACTGCAACAGTGAACAATTAAAGACGTATTAAGATCATTTTAGGCATAAGAGCTGAAAAATTATCAAAAATGAGGATTTACTGGTTCATAACTTTCGACCAATAGGTGACACTGTGTCCAAATTGTTGTGGTATGGTCAGAGTGAGGTGACAATGACACTTCCAAAGTTTGGTGTCAATATGTCAAAGCACTGAAGAGATACAGCTTCAAGAGTCATTTTTGAATCATGCCTCAAATTCTTTGCTCTGGTATACAAAAACGGTTTGACATATGGACTTGAAATCCATAACTTTTTGTCGGCATGGTCTGAAGATGACACGGTTCAATTTTGGTGAAAATCGGAGCAACGGTCTAGGAGGAGTTCGAAAAAGTAGGTTTTTAAAGAAAAACAATATGGCGGACAGGACGTTTAGCTGACTATGGCAAAGTTGATATTTATGTCCTCAGCATAACCCAAGGAATCTACAGAGACCAGTTTCATTACAATTGGTTAATATAGACAAAAGTTATTAGCATTTTTGTAAATTTTGTTATAACTTTTGACCACGAGGTGGCACTGGTCCGAAACTTCTCAGGCTCCTTCAGGGCATTGTCCTGATGACCCATACCAAATTTATGAATTTTGGTCAAACTCATCAGAAGTTATGAGCAAAATAACAATTTTTCATATCTCCACTCCTGGTGCCCATTTTTCATATTTTTCATATCTCCACTCCTGGTGCCCATATTTCATTTGGGCACCAGTAGATAAAAATTTTGTTTCTAGCCCTTATGGTTCAAAAGTTATTAACATAAACATAAGTGCAACTTTGGACAGCTGGTGGCGCTAGAGGGATTGAGATAGAGACTCCAAATTTGCTGTGGACAAAGGTCAGACTGTCCTCTAACTGTGTGCCAAATTTCACAACTTTCCCGCAAGCGGTTCTATGGGTTGCCATAGACTTCAAGAGCGGAAGAAGAAGAAGAAGAAGAAGAAGAAGAAGAAGAAATATAGCTGCAAGCAGCAATTACGGGGCCAAGCACAAAAATGGCACAAGAAGCAAGCCAACATGGCTGGGAGCATCAGACCAACAGCAGTAGTGAGCAATTAGAAAAAAAGTTATTAGCATTTTTGTCAATTTTGTTATATCTTTTGACCACAAGGTGGCGCTGGTCCGAAACTTCTCAGGCTCCTTCAGTGCATTGTCCTGATGACCCATACCAAATTTATGAATTTTGGTCAAACCCATCAGAAGTTATAAGCAAAAATGGCATTTTTAATATCTCCACTCCAGTAGGTGGCGCTGCGCCGAAACAGAGTATGCTGCCTCAGGTCATGCTTGTGAAGACACATACCAAGTTTGGCCTGAATATGTCAAAGCACTGAAGAGATACAGCTTCAAGAGTCGTTTTTGCATCATGCCTCAAATTCTTTGCTCTGGTATACAAAAACGGCTTGACATATCAACTTGAAATCCATAACTTTTTGTTGGCATGGTCTGACGATGACACGGTTCAATTTTGGTGAAAATCGGAGCAACGGTCTAGGAGGAGTTCGAAAAAGTAGGTTTTTAAAGAAAAACAATATGGCGGACAGGAAGTTTAGCTGACTATGGCAGATTTGATATCTTTGTTCTCAGCATGACCCAAGGAATCTACTGAGACCAGTTTCATTACAATTGGTGAATACAGTCAAAAGTAATTAGCATTTTTGTAAATTTTGTTATAACTTTTGACCACAAGGCGGCGCTGTGCCGAAACTTCTCAGGCTCCTTCAGGGCATTGTGCTGATGACCCATACCAAGTTTTGTAAAGATACGTTAATGCGTTCGTAAAATACAGCATTTTAGCACAAAATTCAAAATGGCCGACGGCCAAAATGGCCGAATTGGGAAAATTGGATATCATTCGACTCGGCATGATTCCCCGAATCCAACGAGACCACATTTATGATTTTTGGACAAACCCATCAGAAGTTATAAGCAAAAATACCCATTTTTCATATCTCCGAACCAGTAGGTGGCGCTGCGCCGAAACACTGCATGGTACCTCAGGTCTTGCTTGTGATGACATGTACCAAGTTTGGTCTGAATACGATAAAGCGTTGCGGAGATACAGCCTTACTTCTGTTTTCGCAAGCACTACGTACAATTCGTTCGTGAGTTTTTCGAAAACGGTTTGAGGAATCAACTTGAATTCCATAACTTTTTGTCAGCATGGTGTGAAGATGATCTGATTCAATTTTCATGAAAATCGGAGTAACGGACTAGGAGGAGTTTGAAAAAGTAAGTTTTTCAGAAAATTCAAAATGGCGGGAAAAATTTCATGACGGAAAATGACGTCATAGGGTGCGATCGATTCGTCTTGACCCAAGGAATCAGAGGAAAAAAGAATTTTGTTTCTAGCCCTTATGGTTCAAAAGTTATTAACATAAACATAAGTGCAACTTTGGACAGCTGGTGGCGCTAGAGGGATTGAGATAGAGACTCCAAATTTGCTGTGGACAAAGGTCAGACTGTCCTCTAACTGTGTGCCAAATTTCACAACTTTCCCGCAAGCGGTTCTATGGGTTGCCATAGACTTCAAGAGCGGAAGAAGAAGAAGAAGAAGAATAAAAAAAAATAAAAAAAAAAGAACGCCAACAATAACAATAGGTGCCTCCGCACCTTCGGTGCTTGGCCCCTAATAAATATAGCTGCAAGCAGCAATTATGGGGCCAAGCACAAAAACGGCACAAGAAACCAGCCAACACGGCTGGGAGCATCAGACCAACTGCAACAGTGAACAATTAAAGACGTATTAAGATCATTTTAGGCATAAGAGCTGAAAAATTATCAAAAATGAGGATTTACTGGTTCATAACTTTCGACCAATAGGTGGCGCTGTGTCCAAATTGTTGTGGTATGGTCAGAGTGAGGTGACAATGACACTTCCAAAGTTTGGTGTCAATATGTCAAAGCACTGAAGAGATACAGCTTCAAGAGTCATTTTTGAATCATGCCTCAAATTCTTTGCTCTGGTATACAAAAACGGTTTGACATATGGACTTGAAATCCATAACTTTTTGTCGGCATGGTCTGAAGATGACACGGTTCAATTTTGGTGAAAATCGGAGCAACGGTCTAGGAGGAGTTCGAAAAAGTAGGTTTTTAAAGAAAAACAATATGGCGGACAGGACGTTTAGCTGACTATGGCAAATTTGATATCTATGTTCTCAGCATAACCCAAGGAATCTACAGAGACCAGTTTCATTACAATTGGTTAATATAGACAAAAGTTATTAGCATTTTTGTAAATTTTGTTATAACTTTTGACCACGAGGTGGCGCTGGTCCGAAACTTCTCAGGCTCCTCCAAGGCATTGTCCTGATGACCCATACCAAATTTATGAATTTTGGTCAAACTCATCAGAAGTTATGAGCAAAATAACAATTTTTCATATCTCCACTCCAGTAGGTGGCGCTGCACCAAAACACTGTATAATGCCTGAGGTCATGCTTGTGATGACATGTACCAAGTTTGGTCTAAATATGTCAAAGCACTGAAGAGATACAGCTTCAAGAGTCGTTTTTGCATCATGCCTCAAATTCTTTGCTCTGGTATACAAAAACGGCTTGACATATCAACTTGAAATCCATAACTTTTTGTCGGCATGGTCTGTAGATGACACGGTTCAATTTAGGTGAAAATCGGAGCAACGGTCTAGGAGGAGTTCGAAAAAGTAGGTTTTTAAAGAAAAACAATATGGCGGACAGGACGTTTAGCTGACTATGGCAAATTTGATATCTATGTTCTCAGCATAACCCAAGGAATCTACAGAGACCAGTTTCATTACAATTGGTTAATATAGACAAAAGTTATTAGCATTTTTGTAAATTTTGTTATAACTTTTGACCACGAGGTGGCGCTGGTCCGTAACTTCTCAGGCTCCTTCAGTGCATTGTCCTGATGACCCATACCAAATTTATGAATTTTGGTCAAACCCATCAGAAGTTATAAGCAAAAATGGCATTTTTAATATCTCCACTCCAGTAGGTGGCGCTGCGCCGAAACAGAGTATGCTGCCTCAGGTCATGCTTGTGAAGACACATACCAAGTTTGGTCTGAATATGTCAAAGCACTGAAGAGATACAGCTTCAAGAGTCGTTTTTGCATCATGCCTCAAATTCTTTGCTTTGGTATACGAAAACGGTTTGACATATCGACTTGAAATCCATAACTTTTTGTCGGCATGGTCTGACGATGACACGGTTCAATTTTGGTGAAAATCGGAGCAACGGTCTAGGAGGAGTTCGAAAAAGTAGGTTTTTAAAGAAAAACAATATGGCGGACAGGAAGTTTAGCTGACTATGGCAAATTTGATATCTTTGTTCTCAGCATGACCCAAGGAATCTACTGAGACCAGTTTCATTACAATTGGTGAATACAGTCAAAAGTTATTAGCATTTTTGTAAATTTTGTTATAACTTTTGACCACAAGGCAGCGCTGTGCCGAAACTTCTCAGGCTCCTTCAGGGCATTGTGCTGATGACCCATACCAAGTTTTGTAAAGATACGTTAATGCGTTCGTAAAATACAGCATTTTAGCACAAAATTCAAAATGGCCGACGGCCAAAATGGCCGATTTGGGAAAATTGGATATCATTCGACTCGGCATGATTCCCCGAATCCAACGAGACCACATTTATGATTTTTGGACAAACCCATCAGAAGTTATAAGCAAAAATACCCATTTTTCATATCTCCGCACCAGTAGGTGGCGCTGCGCCGAAACACTGCATGGTACCTCAGGTCATGCTTGTGATGACATGTACCAAGTTTGGTCTGAATACGATAAAGCGTTGCGGAGATACAGCCTTACTTCTGTTTTCGCAAGCACTACGTACAATTCGTTCGTTAGTTTTTCGAAAACGGTTTGAGGAATCAACTTGAATTCCATAACTTTTTGTCAGCATGGTGTGAAGATGATCTGATTCAATTTTCATGAAAATCAGAGTAACGGCCTAGGAGAAGTTTGAAAAAGTAAGTTTTTCAGAAAATTCAAAATGGCGGAAACATTTTCATGACGGAAAATGACGTCATAGGGTGCGATCGATTCGTCTTGACCCAAGGAATCAGAGGAAAAATGAATTTTGTTTCTAGCCCTTATGGTTCAAAAGTTATTAACATAAACATAAGTGCAACTTTGGACAGCTGGTGGCGCTAGAGGGATTGAGATAGAGACTCCAAATTTGCTGTGGACAAAGGTCAGACTGTCCTCTAACTGTGTGCCAAATTTCACAACTTTCCCGCAAGCGGTTCTATGGGCTGCCATAGACTTCAAGAGCGGAAGAAGAAGAAGAAGAAGAAGAAGAAAATATAGCTGCAAGCAGCAATTACGGGGCCAAGCACAAAAATGGCACAAGAAGCAAGCCAACATGGCTGGGAGCATCAGACCAACAGCAGTAGTGAGTAATTAGAAAAAAAGTTATTAGCATTTTTGTCAATTTTGTTATATCTTTTGACCACAAGTTGGCGCTGGTCCGAAACTTCTCAGGCTCCTTCAGTGCATTGTCCTGATGACCCATACCAAATTTATGAATTTTGGTCAAACCCATCAGAAGTTATAAGCAAAAATGGCATTTTTAATATCTCCACTCCAGTAGGTGGCGCTGCGCCGAAACAGAGTATGCTGCCTCAGGTCATGCTTGTGAAGACACATACCAAGTTTGGTCTGAATATGTCAAAGCACTGAAGAGATACAGCTTCAAGAGTCGTTTTTGCATCATGCCTCAAATTCTTTGCTCTGGTATACGAAAACGGTTTGACATATCGACTTGAAATCCATAACTTTTTGTCGGCATGGTCTGACGATGACACGGTTCAATTTTGGTGAAAATCGGAGCAACGGTCTAGGAGGAGTTCGAAAAAGTAGGTTTTTAAAGAAAAACAATATGGCGGACAGGAAGTTTAGCTGACTATGGCAAATTTGATATCTTTGTTCTCAGCATGACCCAAGGAATCTACTGAGACCAGTTTGATTACAATTGGTGAATACAGTCAAAAGTTATTAGCATTTTTGTAAATTTTGTTATAACTTTTGACCACAAGGCAGCGCTGTGCCGAAACTTCTCAGGCTCCTTCAGGGCATTGTGCTGATGACCCATACCAAGTTTTGTAAAGATACGTTAATGCGTTCGTAAAATACAGCATTTTAGCACAAAATTCAAAATGGCCGACGGCCAAAATGGCCGAATTGGGAAAATTGGATATCATTCGACTCGGCATGATTCCCCGAATCCAACGAGACTACATTTATGATTTTTGGACAAACCCATCAGAAGTTATAAGCAAAAATACCCATTTTTCATATCTCCGCACCAGTAGGTGGCGCTGCGCCGAAACACTGCATGGTACCTCAGGTCATGCTTGTGATGACATGTACCAAGTTTGGTCTGAATACGATAAAGCGTTGCGGAGATACAGCCTTACTTCTGTTTTCGCAAGCACTACGTACAATTCGTTCGTTAGTTTTTCGAAAACGGTTTGAGGAATCAACTTGAATTCCATAACTTTTTGTCAGCATGGTGTGAAGATGATCTGATTCAATTTTCATGAAAATCAGAGTAACGGCCTAGGAGAAGTTTGAAAAAGTAAGTTTTTCAGAAAATTCAAAATGGCGGAAACATTTTCATGACGGAAAATGACGTCATAGGGTGCGATCGATTCGTCTTGACCCAAGGAAACAGAGGAAAAAAAAAATTTTGTTTCTAGCTCTTATGGTTCAAAAGTTATTAACATAAACATAAGTGCAACTTTGGACAGCTGGTGGCGCTAGAGGGATTGAGATAGAGACTCCAAATTTGCTGTGGACAAAGGTCAGACTGTCCTCTAACTGTGTGCCAAATTTCACAACTTTCCCGCAAGCGGTTCTATGGGTTGCCATAGACTTCAAGAGCGGAAGAAGAAGAAGAAGAAGAAGAAGAAGAAGAATAAATATAGCTGCAAGCAGCAATTACGGGGCCAAGCACAAAAATGGCACAAGAAGCCAGCCAACATGGCTGGGAGCATCAGACCAACAGCAGCAGTGAGCAATTAGAAAAAAAAGTTATTAGCATTTTTGTCAATTTTGTTATAACTTTTGACCACAAGGTGGCGCTGGTCTGGAACTTCTCAGGCTCCTTCAGGGCATTGTCCTGATGACCCATACCAAATTTATGAATTTTGGTCAAACCCATCAGAAGTTATAAGCAAAAATAGCCATTTTTCATATCTCCACTCCAGTAGGTGGCGCTGCGCCGAAACACTGTATGATGCCTCAGGTCATGATAGTGATTACACGTACCAAGTTTGGTCTGAATATGATAAAGCACTGAAGAGATGCAGCTTCAAGTGTCGTTTTTGCATCATGCCTCAAATTCTTTGCTCTGGTATACAAAAACGGTTTGACATATGGACTTGAAATCCATAACTTTTTGTCGGCATGGTCTGAAGATGACACGGTTCAATTTTGGTGAAAATCGGAGCAACGGTCTAGGAGGAGTTCGAAAAAGTAGGTTTTTAAAGAAAAACAATATGGCGGACAGGACGTTTAGCTGACTATGGCAAATTTGATATCTATGTTCTCAGCATAACCCAAGGAATCTACAGAGACCAGTTTCATTACAATTGGTTAATATAGACAAAAGTTATTAGCATTTTTGTAAATTTTGTTATAACTTTTGACCACGAGGTGGCGCTGGTCCGAAACTTCTCAGGCTCCTTCAGGGCATTGTCCTGATGACCCATACCAAATTTATGAATTTTGGTCAAACTCATCAGAAGTTATGAGCAAAATAACAATTTTTCATATCTCCACTCCAGTAGGTGGCGCTGCACCGAAACACTGTATAATGCCTCAGGTCATGCTTGTGATGACATGTACCAAGTTTGGTCTAAATATGTCAAAGCATTGTAGAGATACAGCTTCAAGGGTAATTTTTGCATCACATCTCAAATTCTTTGCTCCGGTATACGAAAACGGTTTGACTTATCGACTTGAAATCCATAACTTTTTGTCGGCATGGTCTGAAGATGACACGGTTCAATTTTGGTGAAAATTGGAGCAACGGTCTAGGAGGAGTTCGAAAAAGTAGGTTTTTGAAGAAAAACAATATGGCGGACAGGAAGTTTAGCTGACTATAGCAAATGTGATATCTATGTTCTCAGCATGACCCAAGGAATCTACTGAGACCAGTTTCATTACAATTGGTGAATACAGTCAAAAGTTATTAGCATTTTTGTAAATTTTGTTATAACTTTTGACCACAAGGTGGCGCTGTGCCGAAACTTCTCAGGCTCCTTCAGGGCATTGTGCTGATGACCCATACCAAGTTTTGTAAAGATACGTTAATGCGTTCGTAAAATACAGCATTTTAGCACAAAATTCAAAATGGCCGACGGCCAAAATGGCCGATATGGGAAAATTGGATATCATTCGACTCGGCATGATTCCCCGAATCCAACGAGACCACATTTATGATTTTTAAACAAACCCATCAGAAGTTATAAGCAAAAATACCCATTTTTCATATCTCCGCACCAGTAGGTGGCGCTGCGCCGAAACACTGCATGGTACCTCAGGTCATGCTTGTGATGACATGTACCAAGTTTGGTCTGAATACGATAAAGCGTTGCGGAGATACAGCCTTACTTCTGTTTTCGCAAGCACTACGTACAATTCGTTCATGAGTTTTTCGAAAACGGTTTGAGGAATCAACTTGAATTCCATAACTTTTTGTCAGCATGGTCTGAAGATGATCTGATTCAATTTTCATGAAAATCGGAGTAACGGCCTAGGAGGAGTTCGAAAAAGTAAGTTTTTCAGAAAATTCAAAATGGCGGAAAAATTTTCATGACGGAAAATTACGTCATAGGGTGCGATCGATTCGTCTTGACCCAAGGAATCAGAGGAAAAAAGAATTTTGTTTCTAGCCCTTATGGTTCAAAAGTTATTAACATAAACATAAGTGCAACTTTGGACAGCTGGTGGCGCTAGAGGGATTGAGATAGAGACTCCAAATTTGATGTGGACAAAGGTCAGACTGTCCTCTAACTGTGTGCCAAATTTCACAACTTTCCCGCAAGCGGTTCTATGGGTTGCCATAGACTTCAAGAGCGGAAGAAGAAGAAGAAGAAGAATAAAAAAAAAAAAAAAAAGAACGCCAACAATAACAATAGGTGCCTCCGCACCTTCGGTGCTTGGCCCCTAATAAAATATAGCTGCAAGCAGCAATTACGGGGCCAAGCACAAAAATGGCACAAGAAGCCAGCCAACATGGCTGGGAGCATCAGACCAACAGCAGCAGTGAGCAATTAGAAAAAAAAGTTATTAGCATTTTTGTCAATTTTGTTATAACTTTTGACCACAAGGTGGCGCTGGTCTGGAACTTCTCAGGCTCCTTCAGGGCATTGTCCTGATGACCCATACCAAATTTATGAATTTTGGTCAAACCCATCAGAAGTTATAAGCAAAAATAGCCATTTTTCATATCTCCACTCCAGTAGGTGGCGCTGCGCCGAAACACTGTATGATGCCTCAGGTCATGATAGTGATTACACGTACCAAGTTTGGTCTGAATATGATAAAGCACTGAAGAAATGCAGCTTCAAGTGTCGTTTTTGCATCATGCCTCAAATTCTTTGCTCTGTTATACGAAAACGGTTTGACATATCGATTTGAAATCCATAACTTTTTGTCTGCATGGTCTGAAAATGATATGGTTCGATTTTGGTGAAAATCGGAGCAACGGTCCAGGAGGAGTTCGAAAAAGTATGTTTTTAAAGAAAAACAATATGGTGGACAGGAAGTTCAGCCAACTATAGCAAATTTGATATCCGTGTTCTCGGCATGACCCAAGGAATCTACTGAGACCAGTTTCATTTCAATCGGTAAATATATTCAAACGTTATTAACATTTTTGTAAATTTCATAATAACCTTTGACCACAAGGTGGCACTGGTCCGAAACTTCTCAGGCTCCTTCAGGGCACTGTTCTGATGACCCATACCGAGTTTCGTAACGATACTTGAATGCGTTCATAAAATACAGCACTTTAGCACAAAATTCAAAATGGACGACGGCCAAAATGGTTGAAATGGGAACACTGGATATCATTCGACTCAGCATGACTCCCTGAATCCAACGAGACCAAAGTTATGATTTTTGGACAAACCCATCTGAAGTTATAAGCAAAAATAGCCATTTTTCTTATCTCCGCACCAGTAGGCGGCACTGCGATGAAACGCTGCATGATGCCTCATGTCATGATTTTGATGAGATGTACCAAGTTTGGTCTAAATACGATAAAGCATTGCGGAGATACAGGTTCAAGAGTTTGTTTTGCATCATGCCTTAAATTCGTTGATCCGGTATACGAAAACGGTTTGACGTATCGACTTGAAATCCATAACTTTTTGTCGGCATGGTCTGAAGATGACACGGTTCAATTTTGGTGAAAATCGGAGCAACGGTCTAGGAGGAGTTCGAAAAAGTAGGTTTTTAAAGAAAAACAATATGGCGGACAGGAAGTTTAGCTGACTATAGCAAATTTGATATCTATGTTCTCAGCATGACCCAAGGAATCTACTGAGACCAGTTTCATTACAATTGGTGAATACAGTCAAAAGTTATTAGCATTTTTGTAAATTTTGTTATAACTTTTGACCACAAGGTGGCACTGTGCCGAAACTTCTCAGGCTCCTTCATGGCATTGTGCTGATGACCCATACCGAGTTTCGTAACAATACGCTAATGCGTTCGTAAAATACAGCATTTTAGCACAAAATTCAAAATGGCCGACGGCCTAAATGGCCGATATGGGAAAATTGGATATCAATCGACTCGACGTGATGCCCTGAATCTAACGAGACCAAATTTATGATTTTTGGACAAAACCATCAGAAGTTATAAGCAAAAATGACCATTTTTCATATCTCTGCACCAGTAGGTGGCGCTGCGCCACAACACTGCATGATGCCTCTGGTCATGCTTGTGATGACATGTACCAAGTTTGGTCTGAATACGATAAAGCGTTGCGGAGATACAGCCTTATGTCCATTTTCGCAAGCACTATGCACAATTCGTTCGCTTATTTTACGAAAACGGTTTGAGGAATTGACTTGAATTCCATAACTTTTTCTTGGCATGCTCTGAAGATGATCTGGTTAGATTTTCATGAAAATCGGAGTA
Source organism: Chanodichthys erythropterus (assembly GCF_024489055.1). NCBI lineage: Eukaryota > Metazoa > Chordata > Actinopteri > Cypriniformes > Xenocyprididae > Chanodichthys > Chanodichthys erythropterus. Next base: position 41,002,477 of record NC_090241.1, on the reverse strand, counting down.
ACGGCCTAGGAGGAGTTCGAAAAAGTAGGTTTTTCAGAAAATTCAAAATGGCGGAAAAATTTTCATGACGGAAAATGACGTCATAGGGTGCAATCGATTCGTCTTGACCCACGGAATCAGGGGGGGGAAAGAATTTTGTTTCTAGCATTTACGGTTCAAAAGTTATTAACATAAACATAAGTGCAAATTTGGACAGCTGGTGGCGCTAAAGGGATTGAGTTAGAGACTCCAAATTTGCTATGGACAAAGGTCAGACTGTCCTCTAACTGTGTGCCAAATTTCATAACTTTCCCGCAAGCGGTTCTATGGGCTGCCATAGACTTCAAGAGCGGAAGAAGAAGAAGAAGAATAATAAGCGTACGGAACGACAACAATAACAATAGGTAAAAAAAAAAAAAAAGAAAGCCAACAATAACAATAGGTGCCTCCGCACCTTCGGTGCTTGGCCCCTAAATATAGCTGCAAGCAGCAATGCGGGACTAAGCACCGAAGGCACCGCAAACAGAGCAACACTGCAGGCAGAACAGCACAGCAAAAAGAGCAACTTTTAAAGCAGCTCAACATGGCAAGCATTTCAAGCACTCAAATGTCTGAGCTGTAGTGCAGTGCAGAGAAAGAAGAGCAAAAACAGAAAAAATTTAATGTAAATGAAAAACAGCTGGTTCAGAAGTAGAGGTGAGAATGAGCTCAAAATGACTAGAAGCCTTTTGGGATGATAGAGGAATTGAAATGACAACATTACAAATAATTTTATAAGGTCACCCCACATGGGATTCAAACCCACAATCTCTGGATCATGTGTCCCTTCGGGGCTTGGCCCCTAATAAATCTAACAGATACAATAGGGGCTAAAGCACCTTCAGTGCTTAGCCCCTAATAATAAAACTAACAGATACAATAGGGGCTATAGCACCTTCGGTGCTTAGCCCCTAATAAAACTAACAGATACAATAGGGGCTATAGCACCTTTGGTGCTTAGCCCCTAATAATAATAAAACTAACAGATACAATAGGGGCTATAGCACCTTCGGTGCTTAGCCCCTAATAAAACTAACAGATACAATAGGTGTCACAGATCCCTTGTTCCCCTGGACTCCATTTCCCATGATCCTCCTGTTCTCCACACCTGCACTCACTTCCCTTGTCATCTCCCCATCATCACAGATCATCATCACCTGTACTCTCTCATCTGCACTGCCTTTATATTGGACTCACTCCCTTCACTCCTTGTCCGTTCTTAATTTTATGTTAGATGGTTAATGTGTGTAAAGTGTGTATTCTCCTGCGTTCTTCAGTAAATACCCTGTGTGTGGAAATCCGTTTAAGTATCTTCTCTTCAGCACGTACACCATTGTAACAATAGGGGCTATAGCACCTTCGGTGCTTAGCCCCTAATAAGAAAACGTACAATTACAATAGGGGCTATAGCCCCTTCGGGGCTTGGCCCCTAATGACAAGCCTTTATATATAGACTCAGATGAGGGTAATTCCAAAAAATATGACATTAAGAGGTCAGATAGTCCATAAAATTCTGAAACGTGAAGAGAACAGAAGGGGCTGCTTCGCACCTGAGGCTGCTTCTCCGACACCAGAACCAACGCTGATGATGCCTCCATCGCTGATATTGCCTTGACTGAAGAACTCTTTGATACATAAGATCCAGCAAAGTATAGACTTTATTTAATTATTTGTATAGAATGTTTGTAGAATATATGTAATGCTAGAAATACTAATGAACTGAACTGTAGTGATGTAGCGGTTATTAATCAATTTATGGGTGGAATATGAATATAGTAATTCATAAGGTTTTATGAATTACTATGCACATATTGAACCAAGGGGGAATTAAACATATTGTGAATCAATTACAACGAATTATAATTGATTACATATGTGATTAGTTCAGGTTCAATAATTATTTAGAGAAACTACCAGCTCATCCAGCAAACCGCTGCTTCTTATAGAATATTATGAACGGAGTTATTCTCTGGCCATGAGAACAACTTGCTATTATAGCATCAAAGCATAAAACGATCAAAAAACGTTAAAGTGACTTGGTCTTCAGTTGAAAGAACAAACAGAACAATCGAGCGTGAATAACGTTTTAATATATGCAAACTACGAATACAGAGGTTATACGTCTAAATATATATACAAGAATATACACACCTATGTACAAGAGTGGAAGTAGAGAAGGAAAGAGAGAAGGCAAGTAGCAAACTTACAAACAGTCCTAAGCCAGCACGGAAATCAGTTTCATCATCTAAGATTGAGAAACGGCAGTATACTTGCATTGGTTGTGCGTGTCGAATTTCAGTTTAGCGCTGGTGTAGTTCGTTGGCTTCTTCCGTTCTGCGGGTAGGTTTGAACTGAGGACTTGAGAGTGAGTTTCGCTGGAAGATGGCGGTCCCGAAGCTGAGCGCGATGGCAGCGCGTGGTCACCGGAGACGTCCGGGAGACACGTGCACGAGGTGCTCGTGAGACAATCGGGAGAACACAAGGAGAAGGTGTGTGTCGTTGTTTTTATGAAAACCCAAGCTAACACACCTCCTGAATTGTAGCTGCCAATAGATGCGCAGCACTATTTGGTGGGCAAAGTTCCTTTGTTTGGTCTCCTAGCTGAATTTGCATACTTAATGACTATCAGATCGGATTTCGAGATGGAGTACATTCTTCACAGTATCATTAGACACATAGAAAAATGCATTTGTCAGCTATGTGACATATCTCAGTGAATAGCTCGAGTTCCTTTTGAAGTCACCAAAGTGAGGAAGTTGGAGTTTTCTGTTTACCCTCACGGGTCCACAAAGGTGTCAAGTGGACTCATCTTATGCAGACTGGTCGGAGCCGATTTAGAGATTAACGAACACAGTTCATCAGGTTAAAAGCGTTCTGAAAACTCCAAAGTTTATTGATTATCCTGATACATGTGCATATGCTACAGAACTTATAACTTTATAATTAAACTAGGCCTCTTGTGTCATTAATTTAAGTAGTTGAGCCTGAATAGACCACGGAGAAGTCTTCTGTCTGATTGTAAATATCTTAGAATGCTTATAAATTAGATCAGATTTGACTTACTTACCTAACCTGAGAATAATAAAAATAAGGTAAAGGTGCTTAGAGACGCACCATAAAACAATATACATACTGACGCCTTTCTGATTTCACATCAGCCATACTGTAGTCCATATTTGACATAATGAACATATTTCTGGCCCAAAAGTACATGAACTTTCTTGAACATACTTGAACGTATCTTGAACTTTCAATACATATTCATTGATTCACTCTGATCTTACTGAACAAATGTCTGGCAAATAAGTATTCGATGATGAAATTTCTATACAGACTTATTGACTTATTCTGGTGTTACATCAGACAGACAGTAGTCCATATTTGACCTTAGATACATATTTCTGGCTAGATCATGAATTTTGTATACTCATTGACTCCTTCTGATGATACGTCAGTTATACTATATTGCATATTTGCATATTTCCGGCAAATTAGTCCTCGATCATGAATTTCATATACAAACATATTGACTCTATCTGATGTTAGATAAGCCAGACAGTAGTCCATATTTGACCGACAGAAAATATTTCTGGCCAAAAAGTATTCGACATTGAAGTTTTTATATATTCTTATTGACACCTTCTGATGTCACATCAGCCATATTGAAGTCTATATGAAGAGTTTGGTTACAAAATGCGATAAACGCATTTTCAAAAAAATTGAGTTTCCGCCAAAATCAGTATTGTATCTGGTCGGTATTGAAAAGTCATTTATTAATTTTGTGCAAAAAGCGATATCCGTTGTGTTATTCTGTCATGTTTTCTCCCTTTCTTTCCAAACCGCGACAAACGCCAGTCTCCTTTTTCTGCGATATATCCGCTCAACCAATCACAGCACACCATTTCACGCACTGTAAACATTGAAGGCTTTTTTAAAAAGCCGTTTTTAATACCAGTGTACTCGGCAAATATGTTTATTTAACCGTGCGGTAGCGCTAGAACCTCTTTATTCTGTAATGACAAATAATTTATAGCATTAACAAGATGACCTGTTGAATTCATTTTGGGAGCGACGGCTGGATGTATTTTTAGTAATTTTTTTAGTATTAGTATTTAGTATTTTCAACCTGCCTGCATATAAGCAGCATGCTCACAGACAAAGGCTGAGGAACCTCTCCATGAGACAGCAGACTAACATTCTATCTCTATCCCGTTCCAGAAAGCAGTGTGTGACTCCCGCATCCTCGCCCCCCGTGGGGAAACCAAGGCTTCCCAAGGCTTCCCTTCCAATCACTTGCGTGCACGGTGACACACGACACGTACCGGCCCAGAGGAGTGACCATCTCGGCTGCCCCCGGGGCCTAGCGGTGGAAGTGGGGGTAGTGAAGGAAATACCAGTCTCCGTCCTTCTTGGGAGAGACTGTCCAGGGTTTGACCGCCTGCTTGCCACCGCTGTACAGCCTGTCAGCACCAGAGGGAACCGCCGTCGGAAAAGGCCAGCAAGAGAAGCCCACCAACGCCCGCCTTATTGGCCTCGGACAGCGGGAGAGATGGTGAGTCCCCTCAACATAATTCTAACCTATTCTTTGACCTATATCAGCAGGTGACCAGAGGCGGTTCATTCACCAAAGAACAGTGGGAAGACGACTGTCTAAAGCACTGCTGCGCGTTGTAGAGGGAAAGGAGACACAACAGGGGCCCCATCCTCTCCCACATTTCATTGTCCGAAATGGCCTGCTCTACTGTGTCGCACAGCGAAGGGGGGAGGAAAAAGTTATTTTGGTGGTGCCGCGGACAAAGACGGAGATGGTGCTGGAGCTGGCACACTCGCACCCGCTTTCCGGCCACCTTGGAGTGGCTAACAACGTCCAGCGAGTCCGTGACCGCTTCCACTGGCCGGGACTGGAAGCCGAAGTCAAACGTTTCTGTCATTCCTGCCCAACATGCCAGAAAACGTCTCCGAGGACGCCTCCCCCCAGGCCCACTGATTCCGCTGCCCATCATCAAGGTGCCCTTCGAGTGCATTGGGATGGACCTAGTGGGGCCATTGCCTAAGTCTGCTCGGGGTCACAAACACATCCTGGTAATCATTGATTACGCCACCCGGTACCCAGAAGCAGTGCCCCTTTGAAAGGCCACTGCCAAGTCCATTGCCCACAAGCTTTTCCTGCTCTGTAGCCAGGTAGGCATCCCCGCCGAGATACTGACCGACCAGGGGACCCCCTTCATTTCCCGGCTAATGGCTGACCTGTGCACCCTCCTCAAGGTTGAGGACCTCTGTATATCACCCCCAGATGGACGGCCTAGTTGAACGGTTCAACCAAACCCTCAAACAAATGCTGCGACGAGTGGTAGCTGAAAACAAGTGAGACCGGGACCTCATGCTGCCATATGTACAGTTTGGGATACGGGAGGTACCTCAGGCTTCAACAGGTTTCACCCCTTTCGAGCTCTTGTTCAGACACCAGCCCCGGGGGCTGCTGGATGTGGTGAGAGAAGCGTGGGAACAACAGCCTGCGCCTCACCGTTCGGTAATCAAACATGTGAAAGAGATGAGGGAACGAATCGCCTGGGTCATGCCTGTAGTTCGGGAGCCCTCACCAAGGCTCAACAGGCGCAGCAGCAACATTACAACCGAGTCACCCAGCCTCGAGAGTTCCAGCCTGGAGACTGGGTAATGGTCCTTGTTCCCAACTCAGCCTGCAAATTCCTGGCCAGCTGGCAGGGCCCGTAAACCATCACCGAGAAGATTGGTCCCATCACTTACCGTGTCTGCCAACCGGGATGGCGGAGAGCAGACCAGCTGTATCATGTTAACCTGCTAAAGAAATGGGTGGGGACAAGGGACCAGCTGGCCGCCCTCACCACCATTGAGACGGTAGTCGTGGACATCAATCCACAGCTGTCGGCGGCTCAGAAGGCCGAGCTGCAACACCTGGTCAGTCAGTTCTCCGATGTGTTCTCCCCGACCCCCGGACAGACCCGGATCCTCCGCCATGAGATCCGTACGCCACCAGGAACCATCGTCAGGCAGTGGCCCTACCGAGTCCCAGAGGTTTGTCGGCAGGCTATTGAGGAGGAGATCCAACAAATGCTGAAGATAGGGGTGATTGAACCATCGAACAGCCCTTGGTCCAGCCATATCGTTATGGTACCAAAACCAGATGGCATCTCCACACTGAACCTCACTAAAGGGTACTGGCAACTGCCACTCTCTGAAACTGCTAAACCCAAAACGGCCTTCAGTACCCCTAGTGGGCACTGTCATTACCGGATCCTTTCCTTCGGTCTGCACGGGGCTCCTGCCATGTTCCAGTGCATGATGGACATCTTGCTGCGGCCCCACCAGTGTTACGCCGCGGCATACCTGGATGACGTGGTAATCCACTCCGAATGTTGGGAAGAACACCTAGACTGTCTGCGGACGGTGCTGATTGGAGCTACGTAGGGCTGGGCTCACTGCCAACCCCCGCAAATGTCACCTGGGCCTGTCTGAGGCAAAGTATCTGGGCTTCCAGGTTGGACGGGGCCTCATCAAGCCCCAAGAAAAAAAAAGTTGAAACAGTCCAGTCCTCCCCGAAACCCAGCACAAAAAATCCCAGGTACGAGCCTTTTTGGGGTTGGCAGGATATTATCGCTGTTTCATCCCTAATTTCTCCTCCCTTGACAGATCTGACCAGGAAGGGGCAGCCAGAGAAGGTGTGTTGGACACCCAAAGCGGAAGAAGCCTTCCAGAATGTGAAGACAGCGCTCACCTCGGAGCCGGTCCTGCGAGCCCCGGACTTCCAGGATGCCTCTGACACAGGACTTGGAGCCTTCCTATCACAGGTTCAGGAAGGTGAGGAGCATCTGGTCCTTTATGTCAGCAGGAAGCTGACCCCAGCCGAGAAGAAGTACGCCACCGTGGAGAGGGAAGCCCTGGCCATCAAGTGGGCCACCCCACCACAAGTGGCAGACAAAAAGCACCTTGGAGAAACTCAACAGCAGTGCAAAATATGAAAAGACAATGAAAAAAGAAAAGCTGAGCACATGTTTCAAGACAAAACTTGAAATCCATTATAACATCTATAAAGATATCCTTCATGCTTTCAATGTGGAACTAGGCAAAGCAAGACAGACCTTCTTCTCAAATACTATAAACAGAAACTAAAACAACACCAAAAAAGTTCTCTCTGGGACTTTTCCCAAATCCCTGAAAACTGCAGACTGAAAACATATCTTTTTATCTATTAATTTGCTGATTGAGCACTGTGCTATGTCAGAACTGTTTGCATTTTATTTTATACGTATTCTTTTTATTCTTTTCATTCCTTTTCCTGTTTTTATTTCATTTTTTAATGCATTTTAAATATTGCTGTCTGGTTGAAAGAGCTGGGAGAATTAGGAAGAAAGCATTTGTGATTAGGTTAAAATTTGGTAAATTTGGCTAAGGGGACAAACCATGGGGAAATTTGAGATGTGGTGCATGGTTAAGATATCTCTGGATTACAGTCAGGACACTTTCCAAAGGGGGACATTTCCAAAGGGTAAATTTGAACTGCGTTGCATAGGTAAGATATCTCCGGAAGGGGGATTAGGGCTGTGTGGCACAGTTTGAGGTGTCTTGGCAAAAGGGGAGATTGAAACTTTATCAGTTTGAAGTGCATTAACAGGTAGAGCTAGACAGCGGTCCTGTCGTGTGAGGAAGATCCATTTAGATGTTCTTATGGATAGATCCACTCTGACGGACAACAAAAAAAAAAAAATCCCTACAACTTCCTAGCTCTTCCATCCAGATAGCAAATCTCTGTTTTTACTGTTATTTCTATTCCTTATGTTCTATTTTTATTATTATTCTTTATGTAAAGCACTTTGAATTCCATTGTGTATGAAATGTGCTATACAAATAAAATTGCCTTGCCTTGCTTTATTGTGGGCTGTACAACATTTTGAGGTGTACCTTGGGAGTAGTGCTCTAACTGTGATTGTGTATACAGACCATAATCCTCTAACTTTTCTGTCCAACATGTCTTCCTCTAACCAGCTTTTGCTGCGTTGGGCTCTCAAGCTTCAAGATTTTAATCTCCAGATCCAGCACATCAAAGGCAAAGACAACATTGTGGCTGATGCTCTGTCCAGGTCTGTTGAGATGACCACTTAGGTGCCCTGCATGTTGGGATGGTGATACGAAACTTTATTGAACCATGGTCTGTAATCTTAGTGGTGGGGGTGTTACGTGATATTCTAATGTCACTTGATTGTCAGAAAGTGCCTGTGTGCCCTGTGTTGTGCTCTGTTTCTCTCCCTCACTCTCTTATTCAGGCTAATTACCATCAGCTGCAACTTGTTGTGAGAATGCCTGAGTCTGAGCAGAGCAGTATAAATGGTGCACTCAAAAGATTCTGTGCTGAAGAACACTTCTCCCCAGCCTTAGAGTGGAAACTAGCTGCAACCAAAACCGCCTACTTCTCTACTATTTAGTAGGGGAAAAGCAGTAGGCAAGCGAATAAGTATGTCCGAAGCCTTAGCCAAAAAAGAGTAGGCGAAAATTACCTGAGTGACGTACTAATTCTTGAGAGATTCAGACGTGCATCTACTTAAATTGCATCGAAACTGCCTACTTCTCTACTATATAGTAGGGGAAAAGCAGTAGGCGAGCGAATAAGTATGCCTGAAACCTCGATAATCACAAATGAGTAGTCGAGAAGTTCCCGGATGGCCTAATGTTTCCACCCAGATTCTGAAGTGTTCCTCTATGGATACTTTTCAATCCCAGGACGCCACGGGAGAGTATACGTCATAATCGAACACGAGGGAGAAAAGCGACATGGTTTTTAAATGTGAGTATTGAAAACCAAAAACATTGTTCCTTGTGTTAGTCACATTTGTTGAACTACTGTAGAGTAAACTGCTGAATATTTAAAGGTGCTAGTATAGTTGTGATTTTGCAGTAAAAACACGATTTATTATGTAAAGATAACAGAGGATCTCTAGTAAACACACATAACTTAATTCTCCGAAGTGGATTTACATATTATAAACCAAATACATCTCTGAAAGATGCTTACTAAATGTTTATTTAACATCTGACAGGAAAATCTTCAAGTATTATGATTATGAGTGATGGATTATGTTCTATGAGTGATGTTTGTGTGCTATTATGTAGAATTCACTGTTGTCAAAAACACTGCTTACATTACATGAATAAAAATAATGTAAATAATCTACATAAAATAAACATAAGTTATCTATTGTATTAGTCCATTAGTACTGTTGATAAATTAAGGAACATTTGTGTTGGATAAAAAGTGAGTTAACACATCATCAACTACCTCAACATGTAAATGTAGTATTAAGCACATAAATCTCAGAGGAAACGTGAATCTTGTCTGGATGTTACAGGGACAGATGATCATGTGTGTTTATCTGGTGGAGAGAGGCTGATGGAGTGATGCCATTAAAGGCTTTGAGTGAGTATACTACAGAAATTAATACAAAGTCTACTTAAATCTTAAGTTGTAGTTTATTTTAATTATTGTAATTTCAAACATAGTCATTATAGCACTTTTCTGATTCTTGATTTCAGTGCATTTGTTCCAGATCTTTTGTGGTGGAGCAGGACCTGCAAGACAAGGTGACGGCAGCATTTATGAACAAAAAAGGGGGTAAACCTGAAACAAAAGTAGAAAGTAAGATAATTTTGTTACTTCTAATACAGAAATCAGATGACATTGTGCTGTTAAAATGTTTTGTGTTATGTTTGTGCATTTTTGTAGGATGTGAAATGTCGGCAGACTGGTGTAAGCACTGAGGATGGAGAGCCGCAGCATCCTGGAAATGGTGTAGTGCAATGGATGAGACCCTCCATCACTCCACCTGCCCTTACTGCCTCATCTGGCCTGATGTTGCTGTGATTTCTTCATCCTCAGTGAGCCCAGAGCCAGCAAAGAACATTGAACAAAGAACATTGAGGATGTGATTTTGGTCAAGTTTGTTCTACTAGTTTCTGTTCATACAATGGATCCCAAATTTCATAAGATTCAAAAGCATCATCAAATAATGTCATAAAGCTTCTGGAAGTCAGGCTCAATTGACAGATATTGACAGATTAAATGAACAGAAACCAGCAGGAAAAACTTGACCAAAATCACTTTTTGTTTTGAGAAAAAAAAAAAAAAATGAACACAGGCACAGTGTGAAGACAAATAAATAATGACTGAATTTATACGTATTGTTATTAGCCACACCCTGCTTCATTAGAATAATGCAACTTTGGTGCTAAATGTACATTTCTTATCTACAAGAGTAGTAGATTAACAAAAAGAAAAACACAACTACAGAAATTAATTGGAAAATCATTTATTGAGATAATAGTCTGATAAGAATAGTAGTCTTGGTGGAAATAATGTGTGAAGTATAGAAAAACAAGTTGTTACGGATAAGGGTAACATCTGTTCCCGAAACGGAACCTAGTCTCCTTTAGGTGGCGTTCTAGATTCTGTTGTGTCTGTTTTTTTGTGTTTTGCAGGGTGGAGTCAAGCGACAGGTGTAACAGGTTGCCTATAATGAGTGCTGATACTGATGACTGATAAAAGGATCTGTCTTTCTAGAGAGCGGGGCTCTGCGCTTGGGTTCCTGATATCATTTGGACTTGATCTCTCTCCTGTACCAGTTTGTGTTATTGTTATTTTTGTTTGTTAGTTTATTATGTGTTTCTTCTTTAAATAAATATTTTTTTTTGAGTCAATTCGAGTTGAGCGTGGCCTCCCCGTTTTGTTACGCTGCCATGAGCCAGGTAGCATGTAACATGTGGGGGCTCGTCTCGGAGTAACTGAAAGAAATAATCAGCATTTTTGATCGGTCTTGATTTTTAGCCAATTTCAAAGCCGTGGGGAGAGCCGTGCTTTTTTTCTTTTTCTTTTCTGGTGTTGGAGATGAGAGATCAAGTAAGTAAATTTATTATTGAATATTTGGTCTGGGGTAAGTTGGCATGGTGTTGCTTGTGCTTGATTTTATTGAAATGTGATTAATAGGTTTACTTTGTAAGAGCTAAGTTAGCCTCGTGTTAGTTAAAGGGCGGTTAACGCAGTTTTTTATTTTAATTTTTTATTTTAGTTTTTTGTGTTTGTGTCGGACGCGGGTAGACTGCTTGTGGTGGCAGTTGAGCTGCATGTGGGCACATTGAAGAGGTTAGGGTTTGAGTTTTTGTTAATTTTACGAGGCAAGTTTACGTAAACCTACCTTTTCCTATAATAATAATTAAAAAACACTTTATCTTGTACTTTGCAACCTCTGCCACTAACCCATGAACCAAAAAGAAAATGAAGAAAATCGGGTGATTCGATCGTTTTCATTAATTTCTAACACTTTTGTTGAAATCTAAAATATTTTATAATGGATAAGTTGGAGAGTTTTTTTAGCGGCGCCGCTGGAAGAAAAATTGGAAGGTCTCCCTTGGCTGATGTTGGCAGCTAGGGAGGTAACGCAGGAAAGTTTGGGCTTTAGTCCTAATGAGTTGGTTTTTGGGCATTCGGTGAGGGGGCCTTTAGCAACACTGTTTGATGAACCAACAAAACCCGCATCTCCAAAGAATTTGCTTGACTATGTTAATGGTTTTCGTCGTCGACTTTTGCTGGCCTGTAAACTAGCTCGTGAAAATTTGACTAAAGCTCAGAACAAAATGAAAACATGGTTTGATGGCAAGGCAGTAAGTAGAGAATTTAGTCCCGGTGATCAGGTGCTGGCTTTACTTTCGGTTCCAGCTTCTCCTTTTCTAGCCAAATATACTGGTCCTTATGTCATTGTACATAAAGTATCTGATTTAAATTGTCATCTCTACTCCTAATCGTAAGAAAGCAACCCAACTGTGTCACATAAATTTGCTTAAGCCTTATTACCATCGTACTTCGGTGCCAGAAATTGTTTCTGATACCAAACTGAAAGCTGTAGCGTTGAGTGTAACTGACGATTCATTTTTGCTTTCGTCTATGGGAGCCACCGCTGTTGATGAGGTATCTGAGAGTCGTGTAATTCAGCCTAGGTTATGTAATTCCGAGGCACTTGAGAATTTGGAGACCTTGTTTGGTTATTTAACGTGTGAGCAAAGGGCAGAGTTGACGGCACTTTTGCGTGAATTTTTGTCACTTTTTTCTGATGTTCCATCTCGTACTGACTTAATATAGCATGATATAGATGTGGGAGGTTCCCCACCTATTCGTCAGTCATTTTATCGAGTGTCTCCTGAGAAACGGCGTCTTTTGGAACAAGAAGTGAAGTATTTGTTAGATAACGGTCTGGCTGAACCGTCTGGTTCTAGTTGGTCTTCCCCTTGTTTATTGGTTAAAAAACCTGATAACACACTACGCTTTTGTACGGATTATAGAAAACTGAATAGTCTTTCTAAACCGGACTCTTTCCCTTTACCTCGTATAGAGGATTGCGTAGACTGTGTCGGTTCTGCTAAATTTGTAACAAAAATCGATCTTCTCACGTGCACGGGACGTTAACGGAACTTGATAGTATCCCTTAAGATGTCAGCATTCATTACTCCATTAGGATTATATTCTTATACAGTCATGAGTTTCGGATTACGAAACGCTCCGGCCACATTCCAGCGTCTGATGAATCGGGTGGTAGCGGGACTGGAGGGATGCCCAGTTTATCTCTGATGTAATCGTTTACAGTGACACTTGGAAGGAGCATTTATGCCAGTTGCGTGCTCTGCTTTTACGGTTAGTGGATGCTAATCTTACAGTGAATCTGGCTAAGTGTGAGTTTGCCAGAGGCACTGTAATTTATCTGGGGAAAGTGATTGGGCAGGGTCAAGTGCGCCCAGTGCGTGCTAAGGTTGAAGCCATCGATAAGTTCCTGCCTCCCACCACCAAAAAAGAATTAATGCGATTTTTGGGCATGGTAGGTTACTACCGCAATTTCTGCTCTAATTTTTCAACCGTGGTGGCCCCGTTAACTAATCTTCTGAAGGCCAAAGTAAAGTTTGAATGGTCCTTTAATTGTCAAGATGCGTTTGAAAACGCCAAGTTACTGTTGAATACAGCGCCTGTTTTGACTGCACCGCGATGGGATCGGCCATTTCAGTTGTATGTAGATGCCAGCCAGGTAGGTGCTGGAGCAGTGCTTTTACAGAAAGATGACGCTGGAATTGATAGACCTGTAAGTTTCTTTTCAAAGAAATTTAATTGCCATCAAGTAAACCATTCGACTATTGAAAAAGAAGCACTTTCGTTGATATGATCCTTGCAGCATTTTGATGTGTATGTGGGTGGGGGAACAGTGCCCATTGTGGTATTTTCGGATCATAACCCCCTTACCTTTTTGCGCTCTTTGCGTTCTCCGAATCAGCGCCTAATACGCTGGGCCTTGTTTCTGCAGCCGTATTGCTTGGATGTCAGACATGTTCGTGGAGTGGACAACATTGTGGCGGATGCGTTGTCTCGTTAGTTTAGAGAAATGTAAATTACCTTGCTGCTGTTTCTCTTTCCTTTTTTCCAGATGTCCTGCTCTCGTTGGTCAACGTGCTTGATGTTGAAGAGTGCCGGGTGGTTTGGAGAAATTGGGGGTAATATTTTAACGAGTGGTAGAGAAAAAAGATGATTGTATAGTTGGATGTATCTTTTGGATTTATTGGTTATTTGGAGAATTATTTTTGGTTATTGAATCTCTTGGATTTGGTTTATTTAATTTATATTTGGATAATTTATATTTGGTTGTATTTGGAGAGAATAATTTTGGGTTTGGACCAGAGACTTTAAGTAGTCTCTGTCTTGAGGGGGGAGGTGTTCCCGATAAGGGTAACATCTGTTCCCGATAAGGGTAACATCTGTTCCCGATAAGGGTAACATCTGTTCCCGATAAGGGTAACATCTGTTCCCGATAAGGGTAACATCTGTTCCCGATAAGGGTAACATCTGTTCCCGATAAGGGTAACATCTGTTCCCGATAAGGGTAACATCTGTTCCCGATAAGGGTAACATCTGTTCCCGATAAGGGTAACATCTGTTCCCGATAAGGGTAACATCTGTTCCCGATAAGGGTAACATCTGTTCCCGATAAGGGTAACATCTGTTCCCGATAAGGGTAACATCTGTTCCCGATAAGGGTAACATCTGTTCCCGAAACGGAACCTAGTCGCCTTTAGGTGGCGTTCTAGATTCTGTTGTGTCTGTTTGTTTTGCAGGGTGGAGTCAAGCGACAGGTGTAACAGGTTGCCTATAATGAGTGCTGATACTGATGACTGATAAAAGGATCTGTCTTTCTAGAGAGCGGGGCTCTGCGCTTGGGTTCCTGATATCATTTGGACTTGATCTCTTTCCTGCACCAGTTTTTTGTGTTATTGTTATTTTTGTTTATTAGTTTATTATGTGTTTCTTCTTTAAATAAATATATTTTTTGAGTCAAGTCGAGTTGAGCGTGGCCTCCCCGTTTTGTTACGCTGCCATGAGCCAGGTAGCATGTAACAAAGTGATAACTGTTTATATTAAAGAAATGTATAAAGGGATAACTGGGTGGAAATAATGTGAGGAATAGGAAAAACAAGAATGTAGAAAAAATTTCAGAAAAAACAACAACAGATGTTTATTAAAGACAACTGGTATTGTAACACCTTTATTAAAAGCATGTATTATTTACTTGTGTAGGAACAGTGGGCGAACCAGACAAATGAATCATTCAGATGATTCTTTCAAAACCTAATTCTAATTCAGAATTGAGGTTCCGGCTCCGGCCTGTCTGCAGATAAAGCCAGGCTGATTACTTTTACGACACATGCTTCCTGATAGTAGAAGAAGCGACATACCAAAGGGTCACCCAAGAAGACAGAGAGACAATCCAGACCCTTTTGTTTCCTTACTTCACAGGAAAGCCAAAGAGACTGTTGAACAAATAAATCTGCTTCAAAATTGTTCCAACAATTTTAACAGACTTATCAAACATCTTTTAACTACATACATTTTGCATTATGTGTCCACAAGTACTACCTGTAAACAGTTAGGCTTTAGAACACTCACAATTCATGTAGATGTGTTAACTCTTGACTGAATGACTGAAAGTATGCCTTATTTGGACTTAATTTGATTCTTTCCCCCTTTCCTATATCCTGACTTGAATGAAATCTGTTTAAAATGTATTGTATCCCATTTAATAGAAATTGTTAAAATGGCACTCTCTGCTGAAGCAGAAACAGGATGTAACACTTATGTTTTATTGGGGGCAGAGGAAGGCCCGCTTGAAACAGGACAATGTCTGATTGGCCAGGACTCCTCAGAGGTGTGACAAACAACTAAGTTTAAATGATCATATTGCAAGATAGTGAACGGGGAGAAGTTGGTTAGTAAACGAGAAAGGAGTTGGTTAGTTCTGGTAAAAGAGGCCAAGACAAGTACCAAGAACAATGGAGTAACAAGAAAGAACAGACAAGCTGCTCATTCAAGCCATCCGACCTTCACTCACTTTTCTTTTCCTTAATTTTCCTTTACCGCTGAAAGTCTTGTGTTCTAAGTTCTGCCGCAAAGGTTCAACCAACTACTTCTGCCGCTTCAACTTTAACACCAGCGACAAAGAGACTTCCCTTCAATTTTTCAGCAAGCTCAAACGTGATTGGGTTCTACCGAACACAACATGGACCTTGAAGACCCTGCGACAAATCATCGACTTTGAAAACCTTTCTCTACACGCCAACGAGGGATATTCACATTTAAAGTCAATGCAAGCAAGTACCTCCAGAATAAAACTGAACTGGTGCATTTAAATTGATTCAGGGTTCGTTCAGGTCAGATCTTTGAAATGCATTGATAGGAATTCTGTTGATCAGATCACTCTCTCTCTCTCTCTCTCTCTCTCAAAACTCTTTCTCTCTCATTTCCTTCTTACTGCAACGCGTATGAATGTGTGTGTGTGTGTGTGTATGTGCGTGCCTTTGTGTTAGATTAGTTTGTGTTAGAATAAATAAAATCTCTTGTAGATTTTAAAAGGAAAGTGTCTTGTATTATGTTCTTTATGATTTAATGTCTTAAACTGTCGATTTCAAGCTACCTGCTTTAATCAGGGTTTTCACGATTGTTGGATATTTATATCCATTACAAGAGCTTATTACGGCTCGAGCAAATGAACGCTGGACGAATCAGTTGCTCGGTCGTATTCTAAACAACTCTTTATAATTCCCAAAATATTTCATTTGAGCTAATTTTACTTCCTAGGGTGTTTTCCCTACACTTGGTAAAGAATGAAAGAAAACTGATATTGTAATGAATTTGTTAATAGCATATTAGTAGAATAGAGAGAAAATATAAAAAAACTAGATAGAAAAGCAGTCTTGCAGACGAGGAGCAGGCGACGGCAATGGAAGAGGGCCCAGAGAAAAAGGACAAGAAAACAGCGGGCTCTATATAAGCAAATCCTAAGGTGTTTCCCAGAAAACACCTCCTGCAGACAAACGCTTGTAAACTAAGTTTTGACTGTAATTTTATTTTACTTAATTTCTTTTAGTATTTTGTATGTAAACTACTTAATCTATAATTAAAAAAACTATATTACTTATAACCAAGAAGCTAGCCTGCCGAAAAAGTGTCTGATTTCTAAACTGAGCTGAACAGACCACGGACCTATTTTGAAAGTATGAGATTTAAAATACTTATTAGAACAGATTCAACTTGCTTTACCAAACCTGAGAATAATTAAAATAAGGTAGAAGGTGTATGAAATTTAGCACCATAAAACAGTATGTATGCATTTATATCACAGTAGTACCTTGAAAAAATAAAACTTTAAGAAATGAGCAGCTTTATTGAGCATGCCCTAAACACTAACAAAAAAGGATTTACATTTGGCAGATGCTGTTATCCAAAGTGACTTATAGTGCTCTTATTACAGGGACGATCCCACTGGAGCAACCTGGAGTAAAGTGTCTTGATCAAGGACACAATGGTGGTGACACTGCAGAGATCGAACCAGCAACCTTCTGCTTACCAGTTCAGTGGTTTAGCCCACTACACCACAAAACTTATGAAGCTACAACAGAAATGATCATGTAATTGTAAAAATATGAAATGAAATATGGCAAGAAACAGAATGCTGACATGAATTGTAAAATGTTCACAGCCTTACATCTGCTTAATTGTTTTACAGTTAGTCATGCTCATGCAGAGCACACAAATGTTTGGAGCAGACACAGTGGCAGCCAGATTGTCCCGCACATCTTCTCCCACTCTTGCTTCAAGGTTGAGGGGTTCAGGGGTCCATCAGCATGGTCTTCCTCATCCTCTGGATCAACAATGTCTCCATTGAGAAGAGCAGCAACAAGGGACATGATGGATGGCAAAGACAGGCGAAGGTGTTCATGGTGGTCAGCTGCTTCATCAAAATAAAGCTGCAGAATTGGCACAGCTGTGTTGAGATGGCAGTAGGATGTGGGGTTCACTGCTTGGAAATACATGATTGTTAGAACAACAAGTTTGAATAAAGCTTTGTTTCATGTCTTGTTGACTTGTATATGCATTTATTTATTGTCATTGTTACTTTTATTAATTATTTCACTTTTTTATTAATTATGCTATTATTATCAGTAAATGTATATATTTTATTACTTCATGCATTAATACATTGCTTGACTGTAAATTGAAATGTATTAATTTGTCTACTGTGTATTCATGCATAGTTATGTCATATGACAGAACATTACATTTTGCTTGTTTTACTAAAGTAAAACAAAAAGTAATATAAATAAGTACTGGTCAGCATTTATAAATATTATTGTGTGCAAGTGTTGGGGTTGGCTAGCAAAGGCCACTGGGGTAATTCTGGAGTAATCTTAATTTTTAAGTAGTTTATACTTACATTTTTTGAGTATGAAATCAACCAAAGGGGAGAAGACGAGATCTTCGAGCAGCTGTCCGACATCATCTTTGTGCAGACATTGCTAACACTGAGGAAAACCGCACTAGGTAGGGTTGTGGAGTTACTAGTGCTGTGAGGTGTTAGTGCACCCGTCACTTAGATCTTTATTTTTATTGCAGGACCTATAATGACAGGGAAGGTCAGGGAAAATACCATGGTTGCATCTTTAACAATGAACAATAATAATGACCAAAACAAAAAACAAAACAAAAACAAATCTGGGTTACATCATAGTTTGATGTAGTATACATAGTGTATCATAGTTAGAGTATATCATAGTTTGAGATTATAAATAAGACACAGACAAAGCATGATGACGTTAAATATTTAGAGGTTAAATATTTTGAATACATCATCAATCCATAAAGTATTTTATTTATTTGTTTGTTTATTATTTATAAGCCTGAGGGATGAAACTAGAGCTAATTCAACAAGAAAAAGAGGAAAACGTAAAGGAGATTTATGCCACTTTTGCTTGTGGATGAACATTTTTGCAATTAAAATAAAGAAATTAACAACATATTCCACAAAATTCAGGTTTTTGTAACAAAAAATAAACTTTTAATAAACTTTAAATGAACCCAAAATATATTAGTTGTAATTAATAAAAAAGACCACAAAATGCAAGTTTAATCAATATCAAGATATTTACAGATAGATGAATTAAACCTGTCACTCATATCTTTTAAGTTGCTGCGCTTGTGATAATGTCGTAGGTCACATGATAACGTCAACATGGCGGATTATGTCCAGATTGCATTCATACTCAACGAGATTTGGCTATTAAGTACCTACTCTTTTAGTGCTTGTTAAGTACATACTTATTGAAATTAAACACCTACTCATTGAGTAGGCCGTTTCAGATGCAGCCACTGTCTGTGCCTGTGTATGCTGAGTGAGAACAAGTGCTTATATCTTTGAGTTAGGTGTGTGAGTTAGGTATACTTATTTGCGATGTGTCAGCAACGGTTCCTTAGCTTGCTTACCAGTCTATCCTTGTGTGGGTAACTAGAAGGTATTGTATCATTTATCTCTGTTAAATAGTTTTTGGTTACTTGGGAAATGTAGGGAGAGAGTGCCTTTTTATTTTTGTGTACAATCATTGTCTCCTGTTTTTTTTTTTTTTTTTTTTTTTTTAGTTGAACAGCATATGCAGTTCAACTAATAAAGATCTTCATCAGTGGCAAACAATGGGATGCATTTGCAGATTTGCTTTTAATTGACTGTAGGTCCACTGCTACTTAATTCGATGTTCCGAGTGAGAATGAGAAACCATTTCAGACGATTCAGTGCATGCAGGGAACTGAACAAATCATTCAAACTGATTCGCGAACCAATATGGACAGTTTTGCCAGCTTGTTTGGTCAAGTCTTTGAACAGAACAGAATCGACTCAAAAGATTTATTCATTTGTGAATGGGGCATCGTTCTTGAAAAAAAGAGACAGCGTGCTTGGAATAAACGACGCATTTCTTAACATGTAAAGTATTGCATTAAAATAAAGTAACAAGAGGAACGACGCCCAACGTAGTGAAGTAAAAGTACAGATGTTCCATTACAAATGTACTCAAGTTAAAGTACCCACATTTAAATCTACTCTAAAAAGTACAAATTTTCCAAAAACTACTCAAGTAAATGTAACGAAGTAAATGTACTTTGTTACTACCCACCTCTGTCAAAGAGCACACCCAGATTCCTTAAGATGAAGACTTAACAGAGCAGCAAATCAAGTGTTAGACAGTATTCTAGGTTATTATGTGAAGAAGTTTTTGGTCCAAAAATTAGAATCTCTTTCTGAATTTAGTAGTAAGAAATTACTGGTCATCCAATTCTGGCATTTTTGGGGCCCTTATCATGCTCAAAAACTCTCGAAACTTTGCACACACATCAGAATCGTCGGCCATCAGGGCCGGGCAGAAGCTGGTATCCGGGCATGGCAGGGGGTCTCGACAGCGCCCCCTTGAAAGGTGTCTAAAAACTTGGTCCATATATCAAACACGCTTGCAAGTATTTGTATGAAACTCGGTACACATATACCTCTTCAGGCCTAACAACTTTCATGCTCTAAGTTATACGTCACCTCAACAGGAAGTGAGTTATTATGGGTTGTTCAAATTAAATTTTTCATTTCAATAAGTATGTGTAAGTTAAAATTAGGCAGATAATTGTTCTTTGGTTAAAATAAGTCAAATAATATTCATATGTCAAATATATTAAGCACTAAAGGGCAGCAAATACCTACATAATAGTTTTTTACAAAACTTTGTTTTTAAACACTGTTTAAATGTATAATTATATTCAGTGGGTACTGATAAAACGTCTCGATTATGTATTTAACGTTAGTTCCCTGAATAGGGAACGAGACGCTGCATAGTCGGTATGGGAACACCTGTGCATGATTGCGTCGTGAAGCACTTATGAAATCAGTCCAATGGGGTGACGGAACCCCGTCATAGGTGGGTGACGTCACTGACCAGGCACTATAAAGCCTACCCAAAAACACTCTCATTCAGCTTCTGAATCCTGAAGCAAGGCGCTTACAGGCACGCCGGGAGTATGGCAGGGCGACGCAGTGACTCGTTCCCAATTCGGGAACTAAGGTTATATACATAATCGAGACGTTCCCTTTAAAGGGAACTCATGCTGCGTAGTCGCTATGGGAACGACAATCCCAAAGTCGCCATATGAGCAAGTGACCGTTCGTGTGAAGCTGAGGCACACACCTCACAGTAACACCTGCCCCCTGGAGTGGAGCCGAGGTCTAACTCAAAACCTCACATAGGTATGCAGTGATGACCATCCTGCCGCATCACAAATGTCAGATAGGGAAACCCCTGAGATTAAAGCCTTGGAGACAGCCATACTCCTAGTCGAGTGAGCCCTTACAGCCAATGGTGAAGGCTGTCCAGATGACTCATAAGCGAGTGAGATGGCCTTGACCACCCACTTGCTCATTCTCTGCTTGGACGCTGGGAGACCTCTTCTAGGTGCTCCAAAACATATAAATAGTTGATCAGATTTCTCCACATGGCATGTGGACATAAGCATCCAGTGCTCTAACTGGGCACAGCAGATTTAGTTTTTCCTGGTCCGATGACGTAAACGGAGGAGGACAGAAGGCCTGCAGCACAATAGGTCTCACAGCATTAGTGAGGATCATAGGAATGTGTCCTGGTCTGGGATGAAGAAAAGCCTTAACATTTCCAGGCACAAATTCGAGGCACGATGGAGATACCTCCAATTCTCTTGAGAGACGAAATAGTGAGGAGAAACACTGTTTTAAGTGTTAAAAAAACTTTTCTGGCACCTCTTCGATGGGCTCGAAGGGGGCCAAAGAAAGGCTTTGTAATACAACAGCCAAATCCCAAGCCGGTACTCTCGTGCAAACTGCAGGTCTAAGCCTCAAAGTGCCACGAAGGAAACGAGATATAAGCAGGTGTCTCTCCAGAGATACTCCACTGAAAGGAGCGTGGTAAGCAGCTAAGGCCACCACGTACACCTTTAGTGTGGAGGGGGATAACCATAAAGAAAATCTTTCCTGCTGCAGGAACTCCAGTACTGCGCTAACCGGACAGTTAACAGGATCCCACTGGTGATTTTCACACCAAGAAGTAAAAAACCTCCACTTCAAGGAGTAGAGTTTCCTCCTGGAGGGAGCTCTGGATTGGAGAATGGTCTCAACAACCTCGGTTGAGAGACCGTAATCTATGAGCTGTGCCCCCTCAGAGGCCACGCCCACAGCTTCCATAACTCTGGGTGGGGGTGCAGTATCAGACCGCCTGCCTGAGAGAGAAGGTCCCTTCTGATCGGAATCTCCATTGGAGACCCGTCGAGAAGGTATACCAGGTCCGAGAACCATACTCGGGCTGGCCAGAATGGGGCTACTAATAGCAGACGGTCCCGTCCTGGCATACTCTCTCCAGAACTCCCAGGAGCAGCACAATCGGGGGAAATGCCACCACTGCAGTGGTCTCATGTTCAACAGGCCAAGTTTAAAGTTTAAATGTGGATGCCCTGCATACACAAGGGCATCAGAGCCGCGTCTACACATTTAGTGAAGGTGCGGGGTGACAGAGCTAGGCCGAAGGGAAGAACCCGATATTGGAATGCTTCGTCCCTGAAAGCAAACCTTAGGAACTTCCTGTGTTGCGAGAGGATTGATACATGGAAGTATGTATCTTTTAGATCCATCGTGACAAACCAGTCCTCGGACCTGATTTGTGACACGATATATATTATTGTCAGCATTTCAATCTTGAGCTTTGCTACTGTTTGATTATCTGATGCAGATCTAAAATCGGACACAATCCCCCATCTTTTCTTGGCACAATGAAATAGTGGCTGTGAAACCCTGACTCCCTTTCTTTCTTTCTTTCTTTTTCTTTCTTTCTTTCTTTTTTATATAGCGCTTTTTACAATGCAGATTGTGTCAAAGCAGCTTTACATTGATAATTGGCATATAATTTTTCCTTTTAAAGAATAATGTCAGTGCAGGCAGATCAAAAGCACTGTTGAATAAATGTCAAGGATACTGTTGAATATCAAATGTCAAGTCAAATTAAATTAAATTAGGGCTGCATGATTAATCATAATTTATCACGATAACGATATAAGCTTCTCTCGATTGATTTTAAATAATCGACACGATATTGGCCCGCTCTATGAAAATGAACATAATTTGGATTGCTGCTGGGAGGAAGAACCCTTTTTATAGCCTCCTTTCACAGAAGACTCTCTACCTCTTGTGCCATCACCAGAGCCTGAATCTGATCCGGCGCTGAACTGCATACCCATTTTCTATTGTGTGCAGGACCCACTGTAGATATAATCTTACAGACTTAACTCTGTCAGAAAATCTACTAAGGGTACCAGCCTCTTGAGGCTGGCCTCTGGTAAAATATGGGCAGCCAGCACAATGCCCTGGAGCAGAACCCCGGCAGGGAACAACTGGCTTGGCTGTGCTAGAGGGCGCGGGCCACCCTCAAATGACACGCGGGGAACCACTGCGCCCCGGCATTGCGGCGGGGTTGGCAGAGCGCCCCCCTGAGGGCACCGAAGACAGATGGGCACCATTGAGAGAGGTGAATGCCACTTGACTCCGGAGGGGACCACCCTCAGTTGTTGTTTTTTTTAGGGAACCAGCCTCTCGAGACTGGTTCCTGGTGTGTTTTGGGCAGACAGCACAATGCCCTGAATCGATGCACCAGCAGGGAACAACTGGCTTGGCTGCCTCAGAGAGCCACCCTCAGGTGACTCGCGGGGAATCACTGTGCCCCGACGTTGCAGCGGGGTTGGCAGAGCACCGCCCTGAGGGCACCAAAAGGCAGACGGGCACCATATAATGAGGTGAGCGCCGTCTGACTTTGGAGGGAAAAACTACTCAGGGAACCATCCCCTTGAGGCTGGGCCCCGATGTGTTTTGTGCAGCCAGCACAATGCCCTGTGGGGGCACCGAAAGGCAGACAGGCACCATATAATAAGGTGAACGCTGTCTGGCTTCGGTTTCGACAAAGCTCTTAGCAGCAATGACGGTCCTCGGATCCGTCTTGCCCTTCGAGGACTTCGCCGCGAGCGTGTTGCCCCGCCTCCCAGCTCCTTGAAGGGGAAGTACGGGAAGCAACGCTCTGTTGTCAGCGTGTGGAGTTCGTGATTTAAGGGATGATACAGACTGAGGGGAAAGATGGCTCGCAAGCGTCTCTTCCCTATAACCGTGCCTTCTCATACCCAGCACATTACTGTATGATGTAAATATAATATAAATTTCACTCACCAAAATAAATAAATGGAAGACGGACAACAATAAATAGGACCACCAATTTCACATGTAGCGCTTGAAGGCACAGAAGCTGAATGAGAGTGTTTTCGGGTAGACTTTATAGTTCCTGGTCAGTGACGTCAACCGCCTATGATGTTCCGTCACCTCATTGGACTGATTTCATAAGTGCTTCACAATGCAATCACGCAGAGGCTTTCCCATAGCAACTACGCAGCGTGAGTTCCCTTGAAAGGGAACAGTCTCTGTGTGTGTGTGTTTGTGTGTGTTACAGTCTTGCAGGTTTAACCCCTTCATCGCTATGTCCTTTTTCTGCATTATAGGATAGGAAATGTCTTAGGCCTTCTCTTCTATAAATTTGTATAACAAAATTAAGGCAAAGAACCAGTTCATTTGTAGTTCACTGAACTATATAGTTTTATATAATTAGTTTAATTTAGTTAATGAAAGACTTTTAATAAATTAATCTGAACGTAAAATATTTTTAACAGCTAATGATAATCTGCTATAAATAGTTTTGGGAAGAACAGGAAGTCAGTTATGGTCAGCTTGTAGTCAAGACAAAGAGGATGCTAAATTGCGAGCGGATTTTTGATATCTCAAACGGTTTGGCCGTGGCGAGGCAACCAATTTATGGCAAGATAAGGGAAACAGGAAATGTGTAATAACGTCTGCATACATTGCTTTTTATGAAACTTCACCTGTGTGTTCGTTATAGGATGCTGATCACATGGATGGGACTATTGTGAGTCAAAGTTATAGTGCCACCAATTGGCAGCAGGAAGTGTGTCATTTTCAAAATGCTTTGAGATCACCCTCTTTTTTTAACCGTTTTGTTTCAAACTTCATCATTGTAATGTCAATACACAGCAGACATAGACCTGTGAAAGAATCGTGATCTCAAACACTGTTGCCATGGCAATGCATCAAACTTTAATTTTCATTTTTGATGCTTTTGAGATGCTTAGCATGCTTCAAATTGCATGAAACTCGATTCATACGTCAGAGATGTCAGATGTAGACATGGGCAAAACCGTACAAACAGGTGGGGAGGAGTGTCTCAAACCCATCCAAAACAAATACTGAAGTTTGATCTGTTGCTATCGCAACAGTGTTTGAAAAATATAACAAATCTTTCTACAATCGTTATGTCTTGACATTATTCTAATGAAGTTTGAAACAAATTGGGTAAAAATTAGAGGGTGATCTTAAAGCATTTTGAAAGTAACACACTTCATGCTGCCAGTTGGTGGCGCTGTAACTTTGACTCACAATAGTCACATCCATGTGATCAGCCTCCTACAACAAACACACAGCTGAAGTTTCATAAAAATCAACCAATGTATGCAGAGGTTATAACACATTTCCTGTTTCACTTTTTTCACCATAATTTTGTTGCCTCGCCACGGCCAAACCGTTTGAGATATTAAAATCCGCTTTTACGTCCTCAATGTCTTGACTTCATGCTGACCGAGTTTGGTGGTGATCGGATTAATCGCCTAGGAGGAGTATATCAAATTCCAGAGCATGCATTTTTCAAACAACCCATAATAGCTGACTTCCTGTTGAGCTGGCACATAACTTAGACCAGTGGTTCCCAAACTGGGGTACGCGTACCCCTTGGGGTTCGTGAGGTGACAATAGGGGGATGCGAACAAAATGCTGAATAATTCATTTAATTCTACCTTAAAATAATATTAAAATTGAGCATGTATTTCTAATTGCCAAAATGCCGTAAATCCAGTACATTTAATCTTATTACTTCATCATTTGCAGTCAAAAGTGACTGTATCCACAGAAGCAGCATACATAGATTGCAGTCTGCTGCCTTAAATCGCGTTAAATTACTGTCGTTCTCGACAATGCACCTTTTTTAAAGTGGGGATTTAGCATTTACTCGAATGAAGAACAAATAGACACAGGTAGTCGATTAATTTCAATTTAAGACTCAAACTTTCTCCGATACAAAAACATACCTTGTGTGAATTCTTGTATTTAATGATGATAACGAGCAAGAATGCAATTGTACCCAAATATCCACGACTGCAAACGTGACATTATTACAACAGGTCAAAAAAATAAAACATAGCCTACACTTACAGTACTGTCAGTATTTACTTTATTTTGCAATGAAATAAGCAAATTAGCTCTAACGAAAACCAAAGCAGAACTAAAACACATGTATGTGTTTCCTGAACAATTCTGCAGCTTTGAACGAATTGTGAGTCAATGATTCAATGATTCATTCACAGCCATTTGCTTCGTTACTGAATGAATGGCTTGATGACTCACTCATAATAAACAGTGACTTGCTGCCACCTACTGGTGGTTTTAGTTTTAATTTTTAAAGGTTTTACTTAGTTTTACCATCATTGCATTTTTCTCTATTGAACATTTTTTATTTAAAACATTATTTATTTATAAAGTTATTCATAAAGGTAAAAAAAAAAATCACTGGGAAATCAGTTTAGGGGGCAAATATTGTACCATGCAAGCGTGTTTGATATACGGACCAAGTTTTCGGACACCATTCAAGGGGGAGCTGTCGAGCCCCCCTGCCATGCCCGGATCCCATCCTTTGGGATGTCCTAATGGCCGCAGATTCCAATATGTGTGTGCCAATTTTCAAGAGCATGTTAAGGCCACCAAAAAGCCCCGGATGACGGAAAAAAAAATTATCCTTAGAAAAACAAAAGGGCCCTAAGTGGCTTGGGCCCTAATAGTCAAGTCAAGTCACCTTTATTTATATAGCACTTTTTACAATGCAGATTTTGTCAAAGCATCTTAACATTGATAACTGGTACATAATTTTGGCTGCACAGTAGATTTTCAAGAATAGTGTCAATACAGGCGGATCAAAGCACTGTTGAATAAATGTCAAGAATACCGTTGAATATCAAATGTCAAGTCAAATATCTGTCTTTGACCGATATTCATTGTGAGGTGTAAAATACTGTAATTACTTTGTAATTGCACATACAAGGAATTCTGCCCTTTATTACATGATTCTCGCCAGTTGACAATACCTAGAATATCAAAAAACAGTCTTTCTAGCATTGTTAGGGGGCACAGACACACTCTGTCAGTTTAAATCTTGACTAAAAGCACTGTTCGCTGATGGCCAGAACTGGCCTCTCAACTGAGCATAGTTTCTCCCAAGGTTTTTTTTCTCCAATTGTTATCACCTATTTGTCACCTGATGTCACCTTTTGGAGTTTGAGTTCCTTGCTGCTGTCGCCTTTGGCTTGCTTAGTTGGGGTCACTTGACACTTGATATTCAACAATGTTTTTGATCTGCTTGCATTGGACCCAATTGTATGCAAACTGAACTGAGCTGGACAATGACATGACTATTTTCTGTAGTGCTGATATATAGATAAATTAATTAAATTAATAATTATTGATTTTTATTTTTTTTTTTACAATGGAATGAATCAATACTGAATTTACTTTGGCTGCTATGCAGCCAAAATTATTTACCAGTTATCACTGTAAAAGGCTGTACAGACCGGGACTGTACTGGTGCTGTGCAGAGTGAACGTGCAAATTCACTCCCTGACAGTATGTGGTGCTTTGTGCTTAACGGTAGTGCAAATAAACATATTTATGATATTAAAGTTAAAGAAAATAAAAAATGCAGATATTAAATGGCATATATATGACATATGATAGATATGGTAGTCAGAAACGGTAGTGCAAATAAACATTTATGAAATAGACATTCTCAACTATATTTCTTGAATGTAAAAGAAAACAAACAAACAAACAGTAGAAATACAGAAATAATACACATCTATTGGTGTGGCCAAGAAGTGGCAGAGCACCCGTAGCGTGCGTCTCAATCAGCTCCCTAGTTCCCTAGTCAGGGCACTGATGTCGGCCACATTCATTTACACGGTACACTGATTCACGACCTAGGAAGCCAGGGAGCTGTTTGAGACGCAGTGATAGTTTGTAGGGGTCTTCCTCGTCTACTTACTTCCTCTTTGCGTCTTGGTATCAATGTGTGTTTGGCAAGACCGTTTTGTGCTTGAGCGCAACCAAGTCCTGTTTTACTGTAACTTCAGCAGCTCCAGACACGTGAACAAAAGCGCCACTCTCATTGGTCTGCCAGTTTTTAACGTGGCGCATCAAACCAAAAAAAAATGAACCCAAGGCATTTTTTTTTGTCTCAATTCAGGGGCTACGCACTTCGAAGTGCATGAAAGGGGTGGGGTTTTGGAGAGGAAGGTTGCCAGGTCTGCGCAACAAAACCATCCCAAAAGTAGTGTAATCACAGCACAAGTGTAAAAGTATCCCAATCCCAGACGTGACAATAATGAGCCGAGCGTCTTTACATGGCTAGCAGCTGTGTGATGAACAGCTGACAGTTGACGTTCATGTGTGCATTAAAGTTTTATGGCTTTCTATTGGGTTTTGACATGCTTCACTGCCGGCGACGACGGGACACTGGATCAAAATATGTATGGTTAAACTATGTAATGTTAGTTATCAAAAAATGATTCTAGTTCGCATGGATCCATGGAAACGACAATTTTTTCTGTATTATGCGAACCAAACAAGTAATTTGGCAATGTCACTTTGTAAAAAAGACTAAGCGTCTGTGTACATACACATTCAAACACACAAACTAAACACTTAAATGAACGGTAAGAACACATTAAAAGTCTTCTGTTTTCAGTTAAAAAAAAGTGTAATTTAAGTGGTTAATAAGTTAATAATTTACAGTTTTTACAACGGAAGCGATTCAATCAAAAACCTACTTTAGCTCGATAACTTTTTCTTAGAGCTGCTGTAAAGCCAAAACAATCTCTGTCCATTAATTTTCCTATTATCACTGTGAAAGGTGTTTCACCACTGTTTGAAGAATTTATCTTCCAGAATCTGGCAGTAAGGTGTGGGAGTTCACTTTTAGTCCATCTCTTATCCTGAAATGTCCATCTTGCAGAGATGGACTAAATGATCTTCCAAAACTTACTGCCAGATTCTGGAAGATAAATTCTTCAAACAGTGGTACAAGAGGATGTGG